>NW_027062668.1:893288-950788 GCF_032884065.1 Artemia franciscana
CTAAGCAAGACTTAGCAGCTTCCTTATTCACCATGAGTCCTACTCTCTGTCTAAGTATCAAATCTTTCCTGCTTGAGTAAACAAATTCTATATTGCCTAATTTCATGCTTCCTACCCCAGGGATATGGGTTTCTGAAACTCCTAATAAGTCCTGTTCGACTTCCCTGAACTAGTCAGTCAAAGTGTCGATACGATAGTTATCTTTTGACATCATAACATGCATCACATTCTTTATATAATTGAAATTATTTTGACCTCAGCAAAAGCAATAGTTCCAGATACCTGTGCAGAACGGAGACCAACACATCTTCTCAAGTCTACACCGAGTCACTAAGCCGGCTTAGAACCGGACAGCAGGAAGTCCCTGGGACCTCCAGTATGAATGGAGGCTTTGTGCAATCATGAGCCCATCTTGGTCATATGATGGTTTTTAGCCCTTGGCAATGCTCTTCTATCAATAAGAGTCGAAATCCTGTACACCCAATCTCAAGCCTTTTACCTTGACTTACTGACTTACTTGACTTAAGTCTCCTGCCGGGCACTGCTCGGCGTAGAGAGTGACGTCTGCCTCCTCCACCCACTTCGGTCCATGGCTAGTATTTGCTCTTCGCCCTGTCTGATGTTTGCCATCGTCAAGAACTCGGACAGGCTGTCGGACCAACGTTTCTTCGGTCGACCGCGAGGTCGCTTCCAACCAACTTTGATAGGGTCGAAGTCCTAGATCAACTTTGCGGGTAGATGTGGTGGCATACGAAGCAGATGCCCGAACCATCGTAAGGTTCGCTCGGCTGCTTGAGTCGAAAGCCAAGACTGCTCTGTGAGCTGCAGAAGCTTTTTATTGCTGACGAAGTCGGACCATCGTAGGCCCTCAATCCTCCTCAGGCTCTTTGCATGAAATACGTCTATTTTCTTGAGGGTTGCAGCTGATGCTTGCCATGTCTCAGCTCCGTAAAGCATCACAGAGCCGACTAGAGCGTTGAAAATCCGCAGTTTCGTTTTGCGACTGATGTTTGGTTTTCGCCAGAGGTGACGATTCAGTCTACCCATGACAGAAGACGCTTTAGATAATCTCGCCTGCAGCTCGGGGAGAAGTGAGCCATTTGAAGAAATTACGGAACCCAAGTAGGTGAAGTCATTAACAACCTCGATGCTAGTGGTGCTGTCCAGGCTAACTGGAGAGTTAACAGCAGGAGAAGACGGGCCTATGGCCATAATTGTAGTTTTATTCCAGTTTATATACAGTCCTACTTTGGCAGCCTCTTCTCGCAGAATTCGGAGCGCTTGCAGCAGCTACTCCATGGAGTCCGCCAGAATGGCCAAGTCATCGGCAAAATCAACATCTGTGATGGTACGATCTCCGAATTTGAGCCCAAAACTGAGACGTAAAGTGGTTTTTGTCATAACGTAATCTATGATGACATTGAAGAGCTCTGGGGCCACTGCACATCCTTGGCGCACCCCTGTCGTGATTTGAAAGAACGGGCTGCGCCGACCATTTACTTGTACACAGCTCTCCGTCCCATGGTGCAGCGCCTTGAGAAGTCTGCAATATTTCTCGGGTAGGCCAGTCAACTCTAGAATCCGCCAAAGAGCTTTTCGATCGACTGAGTCAAATGCAGCACGGAAGTCAACGAAGGCAATAAATACTTTCCGTTGGAACTCTGTGGTCTTCTCTACTATTTGTCGAATCGTGGAAATCTGCTCGATGGTTGAACGATCCGACATAAAACCAGCTTCGTCCGGTCGCCGGATTTTTCGAATGATGCTCCGGCATCGATCCAGCAGGACCATTGAAAACAGTTTGCCAGGGACTGACAGTAGGGTTATTCCCCGGTAGTTGGAGCAGTCGCTTCTTGAGCCTTTTCTCTTCCATAAGGGGATGATGACACCCTTCCGCCAATCCTTGGGAATTATCTCTGTTTGCCAGATTGTAGAGAACAGGGTGTGTAGAAACAGGAGCATTGCAGGACTTCCATATTTTAGCAGCTCTGAGTTTAAGCCACAGATACCAGCAGCTTTATTATTCTTGAGTCTTTTTACTGCATGCCCAATTTCTGAGGGGCTGAAAGGCTCATCTGTAGGAACATCTGTTCCAGGTCTTTGACTGCAAGGTTGGCTGGGACTATCATTAGGAGGCGCTGACGGACCAGTATTGTTGAGGAGCGAACAGAAGTGGTCCTTCCACCGCTCAAGACAAGAACCTTCGTCAGAAAGAAGTGCACCATCCCTGGACAGGACAGGACCCAAGGTGGGAGTTTTATTTTCAGTGAGATCTCGGAGATGCTTGAATAGGCTGCCAATGTCTTTCTTTTTTGCAGCTAGCTCAATTTCATCGGCTTTCCTTGCAACAAACTGGGTTCTATCCCGGTGAATGAGTCTGTTCCGCACTCCATTGAGCCTTCGATATGTGGTCATGTCCCCAAGAAGTCTTGCCTTCCGCCTTTGCTCTATGACTTGCAGTGTTTCATTAGTTAGCCACGATTTCTTTGGATAACTCCTCTTGCCGAGCACTAGTTGTGCTGCTTCGCTGGTCTGCAATTTAAAATGCTTCCAGAGATCTTCACTGCTATTGAGTGAGCCAAGGGCCTCGAAGCGATTCGATATCTCGATACTGTACTTCTGGCGAGTATCTGGTTCCTTTAGTTTCCCAATATCTGCAGCGACGGGTTTTCTTTCCGATCGTTGTGCATGGAGGCGAAGCCGAAGATCGGCGCACACAACCTTATGGTCTGCGTTTCCAAGCTCTGCTGATCTGTAAGTTCTGCAGTTCTTCACCAATGATCTCCAGCGCTTGGAAATAATGACGTAGTCAATCATCTTCCTTGTACGACCGTCATTACTATACCACGTGTACTGATGGATAGTTTTGCGTTGGAAGTAGGTGTTTGCAATGTAAAGGTCGTGAGATCGGCACAGTTCAAGTAAGCGGAGTCCATTGTCGTTAAGTGGGTCGGGGGATACAGGACCAACTGTGCCATGCCATACACCCATATCATCGCGCACTGTCGCATTAAAGTTGCCAAGGAGAACAGTTATATCATGGGGGGGGGGTACTGTTGCAAGGCATCTGGACAAAGAAGAGTAGAAATCCTCCTTAATCGCATCATCAGAATCGTTGGTCGGGGCATAGCATACGATGACAGTCATCTTGCCATGCTTGTGTCCAAAGCGGGCCTTCATTAATCTGTCAGATACAGCTTCGTGTAAAAGTAAGGCCTTTCTTGTAAGGCTATTTAGTGCAAAGCCAACACCATTCCTTCTCGAGCTTCCTCCAGACCAGAGCAATGAGTCACTGTTACCTATTTGCTCTTCTCCGCTTCCGGTAAGACGTGCTTCTGTAAGACCTGCAATTGACACTTTGTTCTTGCGAAGTTCTTCAGAGAGTAGGTTCTTTGACGCAGGTGCATTCAGAGTCAAGACATTCCAGGTGGCTATTCGCAGCCCCCTTCGGTCCATAAGGATTAGTCTGTCAGTCTTTCTGACGTCGTCAGCATGTCCATTGACGCGCGATGGTCGAGATCTTAAAAGGGAATCCGGGTCCGAGGCTATATTGTCACTTTTCGTAGCACTTAAATTTCGGGTGGAGGGTCGCTAGCCCAACCGACCCTAGGCCTGGAATCTGATTAGAGCTAGGTTAAACCTAGGTACTGAGATTCCCGGGGTGGGCTCCACCCGCCACATGAGGTTGCGGCCGTCCTGATCGGAGTGTTTAGTTAAAGGAGAAACCCTATATCCAGAGGCACGTGGTCAGGGCACGACCACAAGGGTAACATTCTTCATAGTAAAAACATAAAAAATAGCAAAAATTGGTACCAATTTACTTCCTTCAAAGTTAAATTTTGTATGCCATTTTTCCGTGATGTCATGTTCTTCAAGAAATTATTATTTTTGAGATACATGAAAATCGAACCAAATCTTGCCCATAGAAGGGATAGAACCTAGAAAGCTCCAAGTATTTGCTAACTAATCTGTCTTCTTCGGTTAAAGGTATTTTCGAAACTTTTCAATAAGGCTTGCTTCAGGCGAAATTGTCCCGGCGCTCTTGAAGTTGAACCATGACCAAGAAGCTTGTCTTAATTGCCTTGGTAACAGATGCTCTAAATGAGACATTCTCAACATCCAGTAAATATCCAACAAGTATCCAATGTAAGATCAATGTAAAAACTCTAAAGCCTTTTACCTCCGACTCATTATTTAGTCAAACCTATAAACGTTATGCTACTACGGGGAGGCAACACATAGTAGAAGAATTAGCTAGAAGGAGAGCCTTTTGATTAGTTGAAAATCCACCACAACATACCCTCAAAGTTCTAACCTATCAATGTAATTGCTCCTGATAAATTGCCATAACCCTCTTTTGACAATTTACATAAACCTAGTTTGTTTTGGTTTAGTGCAACATGGACCTAAACTTTCATTGAGAACTTTACCTTAATACCCTTAGCTTTAGTAGTAACAATAACGGTAGTAGCATTAGTAGCAGTAAGCACACACCAATTTCATTTTTTTTAACATCCTCCTCAATACATGCTGAAAGTTTCAAATTAATACCATCAACTGTTCCAGAGGCATTGCTAACTCATCCTCTTGACAGCCTGTATACGCAAAGTGGGTTTTAATCTAGCTCAATAACTGTTTTAATATTCTTCAAAATTTCCGCCTTAATGTGTTTCGCTTCAGTAGCAGTAGTAGTAATACCCGTAGAATTAGTAGTGGTACTGGCCTTAGATTTAATAGCAATATTAGAGTATCAGTAGTAATAGTAGCAGCAGTAGTAACATTAGCAGTTGTAGTAGAAGAAGTAGTAGTAGGATACAAATATTACTTTTTGATCAGTTAAACAGCCCTTCAGACACCGAACGATTTTTAAGGATATGCCCTTCTGACAACCTGCATGCAGACAGCTTGTTGTGATTTAGTTCAACTTTCTTCTTTATGATAATAGTTGTAATAGTAGTTACAGTAGTAGTAGTAGGAGTACTTGTAGCACTAATCACAGGACTAGTAGTAGCAATAACAATAAGAGCTTTAATGCTAGCAGCAGTAGTGTTAACACATTCCATTTTGGTCGGTCGAACAACCCCCTCATAATGCCCTGGAAGTTTCGACTAACTATAATTAGCCGTTAATATAATATTGGCGATATACCCTTTTGATAACCCGTAGTTCATAGTGTGTTTTAATTTAGTTCAACTTCCTCCTCAAAACATCTTAGAAATTTAATCTTGATACTCTTAGCGTCAGTAGTAGTTGCAATTAAAGAAGTTGTTCGATTATTTTTAGTAGTAGCGTAGACATATTGCCTTTTGGTTAATTGATCTTCCCTTTTAAGCATTCCCTGAAAGTTCCAATTTAATGCCCTAATCCATTCATGAGATGCACCCTTTTGAAAATCTCCGTGCCCATTGCGTTGTTTTGGTTTACTTCAAATTTCCCCATATCATTCACTCAAATTTTCGCCTTCATACCATTAACCTTAATAGGACTAGAATCCTAGTAGTAGGTGGTATTAATAGGAACAGTAGAAGCAGGAGTAGTGTTGTAATAGTAGTAGTAGTAGTAGCAATAGTGGCCGCAATACTAATAGCAGTTTTGGTATACACATGTTGCCTTATGGTCAGTTGGACATCCCCATCATGATGGCCTGGAAGTTCCAGTTTCATACGGTAAGCCATTCCAAAGATACTACTGCTCCCTCCTTTTGACAATCTGTATGAATATAGTATGTTTTGATTTAACTTTCCCATCAACGTTTTCCCAAATTTTCACTTCAATGTCCTCAGCCTTGGTAGTACCTGCTATAGAAGCATTAGTTCTAGTGTTAGTAGTAGTAGTAGCATTAGTGTGAAAATATTGCCTTTTTGGCCAATTGATCATCCCCCTTGTCATTTTCTGAAGTTCCAAATTAATACACCCAGTCATTCCTGAATTACGCCCTTTTGACTACCCGCATGCACCTAATATGTTTTTATTTAGTTCAACACTCCCCTCAGCTTTATCGAAAGGGTTAACCTGGATGCCCTTCGTCTTTTCGGACATTAAAGGTCGAACAAGTCAACCTTCTCAATAAAAAATACTAAGTATAAACAATGGGCGAATTGCAAAACTTTCAGCCCTTACCCCAAGGGCTTGGGGGAGGGGGTTTGAAATCCCCAGAGATATAGTTACTGGACCTTGAAACTATGCTGAAAAATTGGTTATCTTAAATTTTGAATGTATATGTTTGGCAAACTGATAGGCATGGGATGGAGGCTCGTTGCCCTCCAATTCCTTTTGACTCTTAAAAAGGGCACTAGAACTTTCAAATTCATATCGAATGGGCTCCTTCCGAAGTTTCTGTGAAAACTCATTCTATACGAAGTTCCTTGGGGGAAAAGTAGAATAAATAATTCATTGTCCCAAATAGCTCTTTACTTAGGCAGCGCTAATTGTACTGCCTGTGATAGACAAAGACTGGTAAAAACAGCATACTGTTCCCTACAAAAAAGAACAAAAACGTTAAACAACAAGTAGAAGAATAGGGATTTTTTTTATAAGACAGTTGAATACAACTTCAAATGAATAGTTCGATCCTATACCTAAGAATTGTCCTCAGCAAAAACAATTGAAAAAAGAATATAAAAGAACTCAAATTTAAACATAATCTTCAAATCAAAACGTTACAGGTCAACTTACTTGTCTAACAGATTCTTGCCGTTCCATCATTTCGGCAAACGTTGCCGTCCTATAAAAAGCAGCCATTTCATTCCATCTCTCTCTTTTTGCATCGCGTCTAGATTCTATAGATTCGGATAAAATATTCTTGAATGTTTTGAACGATATATCCGTGGATGGAGATCGCTAAAAGAAAACGACAAAATGATATTATGAAAGCTACAATATTAATGATATCCCACCATTTTGGAACTTAAAATGAAGACGCAGGCAAATGGGAGAGGGCTACACCCCCACCCATCCTCAAAGATTGCTTAAAGGACTTCAATCAGGAAAAATAACATATAACTGAAAGATCTTAACCTGGGGGTCATAAATACAGGTGGAGAGGATGATTATGGTAACTCTGATGAAATTTGGGCACAGTCCACCAGTGTGTGAACGCATCCCACCAACCACAATCTACTCCTCCGAAATTGGGTAACTGTTGGTGATATAGGATACCATAAGGGCGTATCATCGGTAGAAGATATAGCTGGCCCTTGGTACGAACGGAGAGGAGTGACTTACTACTGTCCTGACACTAGCCAAGAACCCCTTCTTTTACTCTTACTTATTGATGAATATAAAAAAGCAAATTCATGTGATACCCAATACAACCACAAAAGAAAATTCAAAACATTCCTATATAAAAAGGCTACTTTTTTATTGAATTGAGAAAGTTTCCATTTCTTCCCAATTTTAGTTTGTTCAATTTGGGTACCGACATCAAAGAAAGTCTGAACAGTATTTTCCGTTATATTGAAGGCAGGTTAATAAGGATTACGTAAACAATCTAGATTATCAAAATTTCTTTCATCAATTCCTTGTTAAGGCTTTGAAAAAAGCATAGTACAAAAGCTAAAAAAGGAATGATTTTTTTTTTAGTACAAGAACAATCAAAAAAGAGAAAGAACTGCTCCCTTAGTGATGTCGCAACAATGCACAACATGCCACTTAAATGAGACCAAACCCTATAAGATTATCCTTCACCAAAGAGAAACAGCTAAAAATCAAAACAAGATTC
The DNA here is from genome assembly GCF_032884065.1 of Artemia franciscana. Classification (NCBI taxonomy): domain Eukaryota; kingdom Metazoa; phylum Arthropoda; class Branchiopoda; order Anostraca; family Artemiidae; genus Artemia; species Artemia franciscana. The sequence goes on from NW_027062668.1 coordinate 901,009, forward strand.
ACAAAACAGAACATGGCAGGTAAGGTAGGATAAATAATATAATCTTAGAACGAAAAAATATACAGTTTTTATATAAATAATACAAAAAATAGAACAAAATAAAAATATACACTCCTCATACAATAGATTAGATATGGGTGAATAATAAGGGTGCACAGCTGTATCTGCCTCAGACGGCTTGTTACTGCAATGACTTGTTAGTATTAGCAGTAGTAAGTGATAGAATATTTCACTGAGAAAAAATACACAATAACAATAAATTAATGTCAATTTGGTGTCACTCAGTACAGTATATGGTGTACAACTTTCGCAACTATCAAAGGTTCACCATATTAGACCCGAGCTTTTGTCAATGAAGATTTAAATACTATCTTCCATCACAACCATTATAGGTATGTTATTTTATGCCAAAAACTTTAGGAAGTTCTAAATAAGGTACAACCTTTCATTTAGTTTAAAAGTTTGGACGGCTCTTCTATCATTTTTATAACTATGGAAGATTCTAGCTAGAAAACTCTACATTATTCTGGTTTTTGGAACGAAACTAAGCCTTTGAATTACACCCCCAGAACACAATTTAAGACCAATTGGATTGAATTATGAATTTATTACAAATAGATATAACCTTCTACGGGCTTTAGAAGGGTAAAATTATCCGACGAACCCATTTCCACGCTAAAATAAATCTTATTATTCTAATAGTTTAGATTGCTTTTTTTTGTCGTTATCTTAATATTAATTTTAAGTAAGTATTGCTTGTCACCTAAGGATTAGGGCTGATCAAATAAGTTCAAAGTAGCACCTACTACTACTACTAACAACTTACCGCAACACCAAGCCGCCTCAGTCCAACACTGCTACGCAAGCTTCTGTTCTATTCCAATCTATTCTAAGCCTTCCTCTTTACACACTTCCAGGAAGTTCTAATTTCCTTTAAATCTTTCTTTATGACATCCTCCCACCCCAGACGAGGACGACCTGCTCTCCGTTTTGCCCCAGACGGTTGGCCGAAAAGGACAATCTTCGGCAATCTGTCATCCTTCATCCACGTAATGCCCCCCCCCCCCCCCCAAAAAAAAAGAGAACGAAAGGAAAACCATGCTTAATTTGACTAACCAAAGCAGGATTTTTATATTAATCTGACCTCGTCTCCTCTCAGTCGTACCAAAATCTTTGAACTCTGCAAATTATAACTATACTTATGTGCCATCTACACATAAAAAGAAACAAAGTTAAAAAATTTACCCTATCTATTAGTCCTAAAATTTATAATAATGGGTCTTGTACTTTTTTGGGTGGGGGAGAGAGGAGTGGCTCACCATTGATGCATTTGAAAAATATAGTCATATATATATATATATATATATATATATATATATATATATATATATATAAATATATATATATATATATATATATATATATATATATATATATATATATATATATATATATATATATATATTGAGGATTATTCCGAAGTGCTGTTTTAATGCGTAGAAACCATTTTTCAGCCAAGCATATTTTCATGCAGGATATTTTCGTTATAAACTCGAATTTGAGTTCGTCACTGGTAAAATAGTTGTTGATTCTGCCCATTGCTAAATAAATCAAGACGAAAATAATTTTTTTTCATATGTAATAATTCAATTTTCGAAATAATGCAGAAATTGGGCAAGGTAAAGAGCAGACTGTTACAGCTGAAAGTTTTCTTCGAGGTTACATACAATTGTACGCTCTACTGAAAACACATGACAGTGTGCTTGGAAGTTTTGTCTCCTATGGAGTAAAAGAAAGAATACAAAAAAAAAAAAAAAAAAAAAAAAAAAAAAAAAAAAAAAAAAAAAAAAAAAAAAAAAAAAAAAAAAAAAAAAAAAACAGGAGAAGTAGGGCCAGGCACAAACGCAGAGAGAAAGTTCTTCTAGCCTGTACATATTCCCCCCTCTATTTTTATATGTTTTATATAATCTGCCAATTTTTCACGTACGTTTCCGAACTGGTGTTGTCTCTTCCTGTCTCAAAATGAGTTTCTACATATGTTCCTGAGCAGATTAACTGAGAATACTAAACATATGAATTAGATTTGAGAAATAACTCAACAACTTTGAAAAAAGCAGTGTTCGAAAAATTTGACTAAAATACTATCTAGGCTTTATTTGTAAGAAAAACAAAAAAAAATAAAAAATACATAAAGCATGCTTTGCTCTTTACTTAGGAGGCGGTATCGTTCAGCTTATGAACACTCACTGTCAAGAAAATAAGCAATGGAGGGAGACAAGAATGACCCAACATAATTAACTTTAGATAATGTGTTTGTGTTTTCAGCAAAGAGGACAATCTGGAAGACAATGTGGGTGGCAGCTTCCAAGTTCAACCGCCTATTCCTTGCTTTGGTTCTGCACGTTCTACATCTAGATCGTGCTCTTTCCATGCATTCATGAACAATCTTTTGCTATCTAATATTCACCAGCTTTGGGTATATTTTGGTGCATTTAAATATTAAATAAAGTTACAAAGTAAAATACATTCCGAAATGTCTACCTGTTATTTCCTTTGTAAAATAAAGAATTGTCGGATAACACTACATAAGCTAGTACTTTTTATTGGGGGCTTTAATTTTCAAGAGGGCAATTTGGTCAAAATCCATGGCAATTTGGGCAATTTGGCCGATTATACGAAAAATACAGGAAGACAATGAGTAACTTAAACAGACCCTGATTTTTCACGAGGGGAAATGGGTTCAAGGAAAAGATTCATGTTTTCAATTGCCTATTCATCACTCATTTTCAATATAATAAGGGCTACAGACGTGACAATTGCTTCCCAGCCCCTTCATAGGGCAAGATATAGCCCTAGGCTCAGGAGCGTATGCAGGTTTGTCGAGCTTCCCTTGTATACACTTTTGGTTTAATTAAGAATATATTTTATTCACCTGATGATGAAAATGTGTGGCAATATCTATTAGCTAATGAATTATTATTACGGACTCAAAAAACTGATAAGTCACACCCAATAAGAACCTGATTAACGACGGGAGACTTATATTTAGTTTTCTCGTTGAGAATGACGGGCTAAGCTATTGATGCCCCCTCGGGAGTGATATTTTTAAGGTATGGCCTGCATATCGAGCCTTAGTTAGTAGCATCAAAGTGTCCACCTTTGTTTTCTCCCATCCCGAGGGCACGCAATAATCGTCCCTCAAAAGAGTGGGGAAATTCACCAGCCACTCGCTAACCATCAGCGACAAGCGGCATACAGAAAAATTAAGTATACTTATTACAGCAATAACCATTCAGTGACTTGCAGTTTTTCTTCTTGATAAAAGGCGATTTTAAATAAATTTAACCTACCTTCACTGTTTGTGGGGAAGCAGATGGAGATTCTATATCTAGAATAACTCCACCTAGATCAGCAGCAGCAGCACCAATGGGGTCCTTTCCAAAGTTCCTAACGGGCGGAGCAGCATCCGCCAGCTGCATATGCGCAGACTCCCATCCTATCAGCTTAAATATCCCAGCTATTTCTTGTCTGCTCAATAAGCACTCTGTTGGTATATTTTCAGGAACAGATTTTAAAGTTGAAGCCGCCAGTGGCAGAAGTTCTGGGCAAAGTCGGTTTCTTATTGCAGCAACCTAAATTAAATAGCTATGATTTATAAAATAGTAAACAATATTGATAAAAGTACAAAATATACAAGCTCCCAAATTTTTATTGATATTATTCCGAATACATAGTTAAAAAAAAACAAACAATGGAAACTAATGAGTAAATACCGGCAAGGATTTACGCATAGGCCCAGTACAGAGTTCGGCCGTAACGATGCTCCCGAAAAAAGTGACTTTCCTTCTTTCCAAACTAAAAAAAAGTGACCAAGAGTGGCTATCAACATCATCACTCTCTAAAAGCCCGTTAGGTTAAGGAAAAGAAGGCTGGAAGTATTAATTTATCTTAGATTAACCTATCTTCTTATACAAAGAGCACAACTTTGATTAAGGAACAACAACCTTAGTAAAGCAGGACTTCTGTATGTTTGTGAATAGGAATGAATTGTACGATTCACGTCCATAAGTAAGTGTAACAAATCACTGATAGAATTACACTTAAACATAATTAGTGTCATCACTTCTTAGGCTTTTCTGAAAGCCAATCAATCACTTCTGATTTCCTCTCTAAAACAAGTACTTCCATAGATTCAGCATTATTTGCCTTTTCCCTTTCTTCGAAACGAGCTATTAGTACTGCTTCCAGGATGCTTTGAGCCGGACCAATGTTCAGAAGTCCTTAGCTTCTACTGCTTTCTTCAGACATTCTCCTGCTTCTTTCAGAAGACTCTCATCTATTTCTTTCTTCTGTTTAACCATCTCACCTGTTTCAACCCCAGGGGACTCGCAGGAGAGGTCGACCCAAGAACACGCTGCGTCGCACCTACCAACGTTATTTGTCGAACATCCACACGACGATCCAGCCCCAGTGGGAAGATGTTTGGGCAGCGGCGCACATGCGGGATGACTGGAGGCTCTTCGTGGATGCCCTGGGTGCCTCTGGCGGCATAGGAGGATCTAAGGTCTAAGGTTTAACCATCTCAGTTTTTGACTCTAGCTCCGCTATTATTCAAAATTATCCGTATATTCAAAACTCAATGGATTTTTGAATTTGAAAAGGGAATGGTTGTGGGAAAAGTCAAGTCATGGCCAATTGTAGAAAAAGCCAAGACAGATTGTCCAACTAAATGGGCATTAAGTCAAGGTTAATTTTACCCCTTTGATTGCCCTTGTTACTGTCTCCCACATATGCTGCACCTCTCATGTATGTCACAACACAATGCCAACTAGAGTCAACCTTTGTTCGGGGATCTCCCAGGGGAACACACGCTGGTTGACAGTGGTTTACTTGAAAATTTTCAACTATACTTGAAAATTTTCCATGTATGTCACTCCACAATGGCAAACTAGAGTCAACCATGTTGAGGTTCTACCCTGCCTTTTTTCAATTATAATTGAAAATTTTCAATTATAAGTGAAATGCATGTCACTCCACCATGCCGAACTAGAGTCAACCTGTTGAGGTTCTCTCATGCTGATTCACGATGGGGGAATTAGTTGGGTACTAGAGTACCCAACTAGGAGTGGGTACGCATGTCCCTGTCACAGCTATCTTTGGGGTGCCATTTAGATAAATAAAATTTTTTGGTTAATCCTTGGGGTGTTTTCCAGATTAGGGGAGGGGAAAATAATGACATTCCCCTCGTCTCACTGTTCTGGATAACAAACTAGGTCACTGGAGATAATATTCTCATTAGTCAGTGCAATATTAGGTCCGCATTGTTTCCCTTTATGAATAAAAATACCTCAAGTTTTCATTACAAGATACAATACAGAACAATTCTGGCTGCAGCCTTCAATTCTTCGTGCTTATTTTGCCCATAACTCATTTTCAACTAAAATAGCATGGATCACATTTTTAATTATTACCAAAGTTTATTATTTATTCTCATCATATCATCCCTCCAAATCTAAATCTACTATCACCAGATCTTGTTGAACATTATTTGCTTCTCTTTTACACTTTTCATTGAAAAACCTGTATGAGCCTTACGATTCCGACTAGGCTACTTTTTTTATTTCAAGATATATTTTTAATAGGTTATATTCCGGCTAGGCTAAAATTTTCCGCATTGTGCTTCTTCTTTTTTTTTCTTTTTTTGATAATCGCATGGCTGGAAAAAAAAAAATATTAAACTGAATTATGTTCAACAATAGAATTGTAAACGTTAAAATTAATTGAGAAGTTTCAAAACCAAAAAAAAACAAACAAAAAACAACAAACTTTTAGCGTATTTTAAACAGAACTTCCCTAATCCGATAAGGCTAGCAGTGACATGAAGTGACCAATACAACATTAAAATAACAATTTACTTAACAATATATTAACTTACTTCACGGGCAACAGGAACATATTAGCAGGGGTGGATTCAAAGCTTTGACGCTTCTTGGCCGAAGCGTTTTTGCCACTCCGTTTTTGCTAGATTTAGAGAAAAATTCCCAAAAATTTGGTAATAGTGGAAGCACTGAACAGAACGTAACTGATGAGCCAGAAGTAATGAAAGGGAGAGGTGATAAAGAACTCTCAGGTGCCTTGGCAGAAATCTGACAGTCTATAAGTGGTCATAGAATTCTTGTGATGTTTTAAATCACTTTTCTGTGCGCCAACGGTGTCAAACTGGCTCTTTGCCAAAATGTAATTTATGTCCAGCTTTTGTTGGACATAAGAAAGAATACAAAAAAAAAAAAAAAAAAAAAAAAAAAAAAAAAAAAAAAAAAAAAAAAAAAAAAAAAAAAAACAGGAGAAGTAGGGCCAGGCACAAACGCAGAGAGAAAGTTCTTCTAGCCCGTACATATTCCGTACAAAAAAAAAAAAAAAACACTCAATGATAAGTTATTGCACCCCTTGGCATCGTAAGCTCCTCGGACCGCGCCTACTGGTAAATCCTAGCCTGATTATCAATAGCATAACAGAAACTATGTAACATTATACATTATTAACAAAGATGTTATAAAGTTAAAACGTTATAATACTGACAGTAATGGCAGAATAATATTAACAGCACAATAACTTACTTCATAGGTAACATCAGCAACATAACGTTAATTTTATAATGTTAGCATTAATGGTAATACGAAATAAGCTATACATTAAATAACATTAACAATGATGTTATCATGTCAAAAACGTTATAATGTTGACAGCAATGGTAACATAATATTGACAATATATTAACTTACTTCACGGGTGTATGTCTTAAGCTTTTCGATTTTCAGACTAAGTGAAAGTAATGATAGAAGGCATATTGTTATTGAATGGATCATACTTTGCATTTTTGCATCCATATCTGTCGTGCTAATAGCCAAATCCTAAAAATAAACAAAATAAGACACTGGGAAAGCTGATTCATTTAACCATGAACAAAAACAAATAAATTAAAACCGTCTGCCCCATACGCAAAACCTTTCTCAAATTTAATTAGCCTTTAATTTATATGCCAGTATTTCATAAATGCTAGTCTTTTTTTTCTTTGTGCTTCTTTTCTTTTCTTTGGCGCCATTTAGTTGGAATTTGCTTTTGACCACGACAGTTTGTATCAATAATATGATTCCGATCCATCAAAACACAAAAAGACAAAAATATCGAACAATTTTCAAAAAGAAAACAGCCGAAACCTCAACGTCAGTTGTAATTACGATGATGTGATAAGCCATATAATACCAGTGTCTTTCTTTCATTTTGTTAGGTGGGAGGACATTTTAATGTTGGGGGGAGGGGGAGGGGCAACATATTTTTTCGATTATTCTTGACAAGGACAGCATGTATCAATGAAATGACTATGATTCGGATCATGATAAAAGGAAAACCGAAAACGCCAGTCAACAAAAGAATAGAAGAATTTTCAAGAAGGAAACAGTTTTTTCTACAAAAGGAAAAACCTTAAATCTTGACATTAGTTTTAATTATGATAACATTTTGGGTGAAAAATTGGTACTTCCGGCACGAATTTTCTGTGACATTTAAAGAAAACAGTACAACCATGCAAATAAAACATCCATTAACTTTGATATAAATCACTGAAAATCCCTGGAAAGTTCACTCACCTAGTCTAATTGCGTTATTTAAAATACTAATATAGAAACCTTCAATAAAGAAGTTTTTCAAAGAAAAGTAAAGAGCCATATCAAAAACAGTGTCTTTTTAAAATCTCGTAAGTGAAAGCACCATTTAGTTGGAATTCATTCTTGATCACAGTATCTTGTATCAATAACATGATTCTGATTAATCAGTCTATGGAGCCGGAGCAGACACATAACTTATCATAATTGGGAATCTCTGGGATCAAACAACTATACCTAAAGTAGATTTTCCAACTTTTGAATATTATATTTGATGTTTATCTCGACGTTTGCCAAACCAAAAATGACCCCGATTTTCACTCGGTGAAAAACTAGGTTAAAAACTAGGCATCCAAGTTCCCCTCCTGCCTCCAAAATTAAACGAGAAAGCGTCAATTTTTCTAAGACTCTAATAGTATAAGCTGGAGATGATTTGGTAAAATTCTAGTTAATTGACTTCTTGCTATCTCACAAAGGGTTTAGGTTAGGAAAATGAAACTTTCAGGGATGAATCTACAGACTAAAGTATGTCCTGGGAAGATATTTTGAAGCAACTACCTCTACTCCTTCTCCCTCTAGAGAGCCCTGACCTTTGATGACCTTTAACAATATGTGTGTTATAAAAGTGAAACCTTGCAAAATAGATCGTCTGCTTAATTGAAGTACAAACAAATTATTTTCAGCTTCATAACTTTGCTCAATTCCATTTTATAAGGTTTTAAAGACATGCAAATACATTTCGAGAAAAAGCATTGATATGGCTAAAATTCTAACAGGAATTACATTCTCAGAACTAAAGGCAGAGAAAAAGCAACTAGTAACTAAAATTTAAGTTAGAATGTTGTTTTGTCAAAATTTCAATAGGTATACACTTGTCATGTAGGCAAATTTCAGGCCCTCTAGAGGGAGAAGGAGTGGAGGTGGGTACTTTAAAATACCTTCCCGGGACACACTTTAGCCTGTAGACCCACCCCTGAAACTTTTATTTTCCTAACCTAAACCCTTTCCGATATAACAAGAACTCAATTAACTAGAATTTTACCGATGATTTCGACATTGTCTAAATTCTAAGTCGGAGTGGGTAATTTTAAATCTCACAAAGCTCTATATTTAAGCATACGAGTGTTTTAATATCTGCTTATAGAATTTCCAATGTATCGAGACAAAAGGTTTTTTTTATGAGAATTTATGCTCTCCAGGTATTTTATCTTTCCTTAAGGCCAAAATTAAAAAATGTGAAGTTAAACACACGATTTATCCACAGTATTGCAAGGTTTGAGACATTTTTTTCTGATTTTAACACAGGATTTACCCACGGGATTGCAAGGTTTGAAACATTTTTTTTTTCAATTATGCCTTTTGCTTTCCTAAATAAAAAAAAAATCTTTCTTCCATTAACTCGCTAAGTTTGGGTTTATCACTCGAAAAAAAATTGAATACAAAAATTTGTTGAAAATACCTTTATCAAAAATTCTAATTGTTATTTGAGATATTTAGCTCTTTGGTTCTAATGACCAAATCTTGAATAAAAAAAAAAAAACATCAGATAAACAGAATATCACAACCTAAATAAGTAAATCACTAAACTTGAAGAATTCAAACTTCTTTTCTTATTCCTATTTTGTTATTGTTCTTCTAAAAGAACTAAGGAAATAAACAGAAGAACCAAGGCCAAGTATTTTTTTTTTTTTTTTTTTTTTTTTTTTTTTTTTTTTTTTTTTTTTTTTTTTTTTTTTTTTTTTTTTTTTTTTTTTTTTTTTGTAAAGGAAAAAACGTTTGAAAAATCCAAAATCAATGCATAGGATATCTATTGATCAATTACCAGAATAATTACCTAATCATTTAGAAAAAGCATTATAGTATAAGACCAGATAAACAGCTACCTATATTTTGAGCAGAGTAGGGTTGGTTTTAACAATCCCTCCAACTCCTGCAGTTAAAATGGACAATGCGCGGCATAAACACATAATTTTTCTTGTTTCTTGTAGTGTAGTTTGTTTGATAGTTCCTCAACGAAATATTTAGTAGCCGAGACTTACTTAAAAATGATGTTCAATCATCAACAAAATCGTTTCTTCATAAAAATGTGAATCAACTAAATTTAAGTTTATTGAGACATATCTTTTTTACTCAGGGTAGCAGTAAAGGGGAATGGAGACATTTTTTTTTCAAAATTATGGAAGGGAAATATCAGGGTAGCAGTAAAGGGGAATGGAGACATTTTTTTTCTCAAAATTATGGAAGGGAAAATATCAGGGTAGCAGTAAAGGGGAATGGAGACATTTTTTTTTCAAAATTATGGAAGGGAAAATATCAGGGTAGCAGTAAAGGGGAATGGAGACATTTTTTTTTTCAAAATTATGGAAGGGAAAATATCAGGGTAGCAGTAAAGGGGAATGGAGACATTTTTTTTTCAAAATTATGGAAGGGAAAATAGTTTTATTTACAGCTGTTAAGTGGATTACCAGAACAGATACCTAATCATACCGTGTGGAATGTTGGGTGAATGGAATGGGGGTAATGGTAGGAGTAGGAAAGTTTAAGAGGTGCCTAAACAGGTGTATTCGATTGAAGGTAATATTTGAAAAGAACGTCAAGTGGGATTTACGGTGGATACATTTTTAATACGGCCCAACATGTTGTTTTCTTCTTTCCTTTATGAATCCCTCGGCGCAGCAGAACACTCGACATTTTGAGAACCCTTCAACTATTTTTTTTAACTATCTAAGGACCAAACTCTAAGATACTTTTTAGCCATAATATTCTCCAAAATATCCTTTTCCATGGCTTTTCTTGATTTTTTTTTTCAATAAGTAAAAATGCAAAACAATCACATTTTAGGTCAGTAATTTTCACTTTTCAAGGGCTTTCATACCAATATCAGGGAGAAGAACCCCTTCATCCTCCCTTTCCCACATACAATGGAAAGTAAGGTACTTGTAGATCCATCCTAACCTAGTGGATTGGTGCGCTGGATTTAGGATCTTTTGTCCGAGAGGGCGAGGGTTCGGATCCTAGTGTACCCAATTATTTAGTTTGGGACGGGTTCAGTGGCATGACTCTGTAAGCTCAGCCACAGTCGACCCACCTCTGAATGGGAACCAGGAGAAATCTGAGGAAGATAAACAGGAAGGGTGTTCGAAAGCACAGGATGGTTGACCTCAAAACCCCCCATTACATTTCCTAGGTGAAGGGCCGAGAAATGGAGATCAGCACCGCCGGTAGCGACTGTAAAGTCCAATGCCGTATTCTTTACCTTTTTTTTTAAGGTACTTGTAATGAATGCAAACAATATTTTTCTTATATTTTAAGAGAATGTAAGGTGGGATTTATGGTGAATGCATTTTAACACCCCCAAGATTTAACAATCCCCAAGACTCTTTTCTTCTTTCCTTTATGAATGCTTCGACGCAGTGGAACAAAATGTGTTTGCAGAACCCTTTAACCGTATTACATTATATAATTACAGTATTTGAGACGTTCAAACGACTTCAAAATATTGCTGCCCTATTTTGATATTTACAAAAGAGGGTATATGTAGCAAATTACTTCAATATGACCTCTTAAACAGCTGCCTATGATGTCCCAGTGTCCCACTAACAGCGGAGAAAAAAAAAGAGGCCACACAAGTGCTTGCCATCCAAAATAAAGTGGTTTTCCTAGTTGTTCAAGCCAGGGGACTGCAAGTTTCATGTATGGAGTTTTCAGCCATGGTGATTCCAACGATGTAAGTTTTATTTCGATCCGATTTGGTTTTAAAATGATTAATTTTGGATTAATATTGGCCGAGGTTTGTTCTTTACTAGGTTGCAGCTACCAATGAAACTACGATAGCGGTTCTATTTTTTACATGAATTCTTTATTAAATTACGCATATTATTATTTATTAATGAACAGAAAAATGAACAAATTCAATATGTATGTTACCTTGAATGTCCCAAAATTGATGAATGTTGACATTCACCGCTGAATGACCGAAATAACATTTTTTCTCGTTGGATTAGTCAACATTGCCAGTCAACTTTTTCAGTTTAAAGCAAGGTTTGATGATGACAGGTTAGGTTACTTTTTAACCCATTTTGGATATTCATAACCAACTTTGACCTAAGCTAACATAATCTAACTTAACTTTAACTTTTACCATCGTAGCTTGCATGAGACTGAAAAAGTTGACTCGCAAAGCTAATTAAATCCAAGCAAAGAAAAAGGAATTTCAGACATTCATCGGTAAATGTCGACATTAACCAGATTTTGGACATTCAGGGTAACAAGTAAAATTCATTTTACTATGAGTTCAATACATTTATTTACGTCCACGTAATTCATGCAACTTAGTCTTCAGGTACATTCACCTCTGGGTTTTCTAGTTTGCAAGGTTGGGGCTGGATATATCATCAGCAGCGCAATAACATTGACTAAGCTAATGGTTGACATAGCCACTTCGCATAGGAGGAGTTATTGTAGACTCAGTCAGTCAGAGGGAACTCAGTCGACTGGAAACTGAAAATTTTAGTGCCCTATTTAAGAGTCAAAAGTGGTTGGAAGGCAACTAAACCCCTCCCACGTCCCTTTTTGTTGAAGTGACCAAAAGGCACCATGTGCACATTACTACTATGTCCTACTTCTTTTGCCACAACTACTAATGCTACAACTACAACTACTTCTGCTACTCCTCCTCCTACTACTACTTGCAACAAAAAAGTACTACAAATGCTACCACTAAAGTAAATGGTAGTAAGATTTAAATTTCAGGAAATGCTGAGGGGGCAATTGAACTAAATCAAATCGTACTATGTGCATGCAGGTTGTCGAAAGAGCGAAATGGCAGTATCACTGGAACGGCTTGGAGTATTAACGTGAAACTTACAGGGAATGTTGAGGGGGATGCAGGATTAACCAAAAGGCACTATGTGCATGCTAATACTACTACTACTATAACTATTGCTATTACTACACTAATTCCAAGGAGATATAGGTGAAAATTTCAACACACTATCGGCATACAGGTTGTAAAATAGCGTATCAGCAATATCTCAGGAAAGGCTTAAAATAATAAGTTGAAACTTTCAGGGCATGTTGAATGAGATGTTGAATTAAACAAAAGGCCCTATGTGCATACTGCTACTAATACTACTCCTTTGTCTACTGCTACTACTACTACTACTGAGGCTAAGGATACAAAGGTAAAATTTCCAGAGTATACTTAAGGGGATGTTGAAACAACCAAAAGACACTACGTGAAAACTTCTACTACTACTACTAATACTGTCACTACTACTACTAACATTAAAGCTACTGCTACTACTGTTATTACGACTGCTATAGCTACCATTACTAAGGCTAAGGGTATTAATATGAAACTTTCATTGAATGATGAGGACAATGTGGAACTGAATCAAAACAGGCTATGTGAATGGAAATTATCAAAACGGTGTACCGCAGTATCCCAAGAACGAACTGGTGTATAAAGTTGAAACTTTCATTTGGGCATGCTGAGGGGATTGCTGTACAAACCAAAAGACAGCACATGCATACTAGGTTGACGGGGATGTTGAACAAACCAAAAGGCAGCAGGTGCAGACTACCATTATAACTAATACCACTACTAGTAATACGACTACGACTATTATTACTATAGAGGCTAAGAGAATAAACGTGATACTTCCAGGAAATATTGAGGGGAAAAGTGAACCAAATATTAAAAAAATATCAAAGGAATGAATTGTAATAACGCAGGATAAGCTCAGAGAATTAAGTGTATGGGCATACGTGCTGTCAAAAAGGCGTTTAAATACAATATCTCAGGGACAGCTTGGAATACGAAGTAAAATCTTTCACGGCATGTTGAGGAGATTTTGAACCAATGAAGAGGCACTATATGCATACTACGACTACTACTACTACTACTAATGCAACTACTAGAAATTTTCATGTTGGACATTTTGAGGGGGACACTGAACTAACCACAAGGCAGCGTTCGTATACTACAACTACTACTACTAGTATGACTAGTACTACCACTAATACTACGACTACTACTACTACTGTGGATAAGGGTATTAAAGTGAAACTTTCAGGGAATGTAGAGGGAAATATTCAACTAAATATAAAACACTTGGTGCATGCACGTTATCTAAGGGAAATATCGGTAATATCCTGAGATTGGCTAAGAGTATTAAGTGTATATGTATGCAGGCTATCAAAAGGGTGAATGAGCAATATTTCAGGAACGGTTTTTAGTATGAAGCTGAAACTTTTGGGGCATGTGAGGGTTGGTCGATAAACATTTGTCCATACTTTGGGTTGTACCATGTGATTAGAGTTGTCAAATAGCGATTAAAGTGTAAAACGAACACAAATCACTATCAATAAATAAAATGAAATTATTAACACAATTAACGACAAAGTCATTAACCGAGTCCGTTGATTTTTGAATAAATACAAAGGGAATAGTTGTGGCAAAAGTCAAAGTCATGGCCAATTGTAGAAAAAGCCAAAACTTACGAGTAGAAACTACCACAAAGAAGAGTAGAGTAAAAGCCCACTGTGCCTTCTAAAGACCACGACATAATTCGAACTTTACTAAAACAGAGTACATTGGAAACGTTTCCTCTTTTATAGCTCCAAAAAACACAAAATTATCGTGACTTTCAGGAAAGAATATCAGTATCTTAGTCCAAGAAGTGTGTGAAAAAAAGGCTTAACCGGGAACAAATTGCAAGAGAAATGATTCTTTGGCTACCCGGCTAAAAAAAAAAAAAAAAAAAAAAAAAAAAAAAAAAAAAAAAAAAAAAAAAAAAAAAAAAAAAAAAGCTGGTTCCAAATATGCAAAGTTTTACCATCTAGCTGTTTCACAAATATGGTTTTCTAGGTTGAGGGTGTTCTTTTTCTTTGAGGGAGGGGGGTAATTTCATGTTTTCATATATAGGCGTACAACAATAAAATTGATGTCTAAAATAGGGTAATAGATCACAGTGATGATAACAATCACTTTTATTTGAACATAAAATTAAAACCTAGGTATTTTGAGGTTGAGGTTGAATTTAAGGAGGCGAAATTCGTGCTTACATGTAAAGGTGTATGACAACAAATTGATGTCTAGAATGGGTTATTAGATCAAGGGATTATAAAAATCACCTTTATTTGAACGTAAAATTAAAAATTAGGTTTTTTAAGGTTGAGGTTGATTTTGAGGAGGCGAAAATAGTTTTTCCATTTAAAGGCGTATAACAAGAAATTTGATGTCTAGAACAGGGTACTAAATCATGGTGATTATGACAATCATCTATATTTAATGTAAAACAAAGAATTATATTTTTTGAGATTGAAATTGATTTTGAGGAGGTAAAAAAGGCGGACAACAAAAAAATAATGTCTAGAATAGGGTACTTGATCATAGTGTAGCAGAAGACCCGAGCTCGCGAAACATTACTACTTCTGGGGTTACGGCTAATGAAAAAGTCAACGTCGAAACTACTAGATCCGTCGGACAAGAAATCATGGATAAGCATGACAGGGGAAACGTCAACACGTACACATTCAACAAAAGTCAGTGGCCGTAACGCTTGCTAATAAAGCTGTACCAGCTATTAATGGACAGCCAGTTGCCGTTGATCCAGCATTTATGTTTCAGCGGCTGGTGACAATTGCTGAAAACAGCAACATAATTTGGAGTCATTCTTTAAGCGTGAATTGTGTTGTCTAGCTCCTTCACTTTATGAAGCAAACGAACTTCAACAATTAGCCGATAAGCCTGCCCTCATCGATGCGAAATGGCGTCTAGTTGCAGAGCAGAGGCAATAAAAATGAAGAGTTCGTCAAAGATTTCAGTGACAAGCATATAGTTTTTGATGATGGGGCACTGCTTCAGCGAATTGCTTGAAAAAAACCTAACTTATGATATTATCTGCCAGAAGTACGTTGACTACGTTGCACAAAATATGATTTGCCAAGTATGTCGGTGGTTTTCGACGGATACAACCAAGCACCTTCAATCAACGACATCACCCATCACCCATTTGATCGTACCCGCAGATCAACTTTAACAGGAGCATGGTCTTTTCTACAAAGAAAGAAATGTTCCTAAGCAAAATCAAGAATAAGGAAGCAATCATAACCATGACCAGTGAGTACCTGATGAAAGCTGGGTGTCAGGTATACCAGGCAGAAGGTGGCGGTGATCTTCTTATTCTTATAACTGCAATTCGATCTGCTTCTTTTATGCCTACTGTTCTGGTTGGAGACGATGCAGATCTGCTTGTACTCCTGCATTATCACGCACAGACAGGTAGTCAAGCAATCTGCTTTTACTGAGCCCTGAACTGGTATCTCAAAGAATAGAATTTGGGATGTATGCAACGAAACTCAAATTTGGATCTCGTATATGTAACACAATCCTATATGTCCACGCCTTCCTTGGGTGCGATTCAACTTCTCGTGTCTATGGCATTGAGAAGTCTGTGGGACTAAAGCTTCTAATAAAAAAAAAACATGAGTTTTACGAAATCCTTTGAAGTTTTTATTGACCCACCATCCACCAAGCACACCATTTCAGAAACTGGAGAGAAAGCAATGATGCTTTTAAGTGTCCAGGCTCAATTTCAACCCTCAATCAGTTGCGTCATCTCAAATTCATCGAGAAAGTTACACCACCTGCTTTATATGCTGAGTCTCAAGTTCTCCCTCCCACCAGTGATGCTTGCATCTTCCACTCATTTTGACTTTATTTGCAAGTCAGATCAAGGAAAACCCTGGGATGTAATCACGACCCTACCCAGTTCGGTTGGGTAATTCTGAATGGACTATACTGCCCTATTTTTGGCGAACTCCCAGTTAGCCCCCAACTCTCTCCTTGCAGTTTTTCACTGTATCTGCAAAACTGACTGCTCAAATATGCGATGCACTTGCAAAAGAAATGGCATGAAAAGCACCTGGACTGTGGACCTTGCAAGGGAATAAGTTTTACTAACTGTGTTACAACTGAGTTTTTCTGAGTAGATGGAAGATAACGAAGATCTATGAATACTGATATTCTGATCTTTTATCACGATTGGTATATTATTATATAAATGAAAAAGTCGAGAATTTTTTAATTGTTAGTTAAAACGCCGAATTATTGAAAGTTGTCATTCTACATTTTAAGAGTAAGCGTGGTTTAACGCTGATGGAATATTTATATAAAATTTTTAATTTTACGTTCAAATAAAGGTGATTTTCACCGTGATCTAGTACCCTATTCTAGATATCAATTTTGTTGTAGTACGCCTATATTTAAAAACGAATTTCAAATCCTTAATATCAACCTCAGCCTCAGAAAAATTGTAGTTTAACATTTAAATAAAGGCGATTTCATAGTCATTGCCATCTAACTCCCTATTTTAAACATCAATTTTGTTGTTGTACGCCTTTACATGGAAGAACGAATTTTACCTGCTTAAAATCAACCTCAATGTCAAAAAACCTGTCTTAATTTTACGTTCAAACAAAATGATTTTCATAATCACCGTTATCTATTCCACTGTTCAAGACATCAATTTTGTTGTTGTACGCCTATATACGGAAACACAAAATTCACCCCCTCAAAATCAACCTCAACCTAAAGAAACATATTTGTGAAACAGCTAGATGAGCAAACTTTGCATGAGCCAGGTTAAAAAGTCATTCATCTAGCAATTTGTTCCCAGTCAAACCGTTCCCTTCCTGGACTACGTATTAAACTATCAACCCACACTTGATTGTTCTTTTCAACAATTTTAGTTATTGTGGTGACCTTTTGCACAATGAGGAATAAAGACACATTGCTCGAAGTAAAAATGTCTCAAATAAAGTGTAAATGACGTTCATATAAAATAGGAGGTGTTAGTCCTACTCCTCTGTGTGGGATTTCCTACTCGTTTTAAGTCTGACTTGATCATTTACTGTAATTTCTGTTCATCTCCGGTTGCGTTTACATATTGATAGTAGTTTATGATCAATTTACACTTGAATATTTTTAATATTAAGCTTTTTATTTTTCTTTGAAAAACTGTTTTATGGAAAAGTGTTTTTTAATTAATATGCTAAATAGATTTGGGTATATAATCGCTTTTCGGACAGTGATTAATACGAAATTTAATTGCAGCCATATAATAAATGAATATAGTAAATGAAATAAATATATGAATAAATGAATATATGAATATATATATAATAAATGAATATATGAATTTTATTGCAGCCATAAAATAAGAACGAGACAAAAAAAGCGAAAGAAAAAAAACAAAGAAAAAGAAGCCAGACACAATTTGTCTGTTCTTGATTTTTGCTCCTTATGACAGCAAATGAGACCATATAATATGGTCATATAATATGGTGTCATTTATTATGACACCATATAATAAATGAATATATGAATTTTATTGCAGCCATAAAATAAGAATGAGACAAAAAAAGCGAAAGAAAAAAAAACAAAGAAAAAGAAGCCAGACACAATTTGTCTGTTCTTGATTTTTGCTCCTTATGACAGCAAATGAGCAGAATGAGCAAAATTTTACCAAATGAGCACCAGCTTCTACCCTCTAGGTTGGCAGAAAAAAGTAGTGAGGATGCACTAGTTTCTCATTCACAAAGATAGAAAAATGAATGGTAAAGAGTACGACACTGAACTTTTACAGTTTTTACTAGCACTACAGATCTCCGTTTCATGGCTCTTCAGCCAATTACTACAATGGGGGGTTGAGGGCTAGCCATCCTCTGCTTTCGCACACCCTTTCCGTTTACCTTCCCTAAATTTCTTCAGGCACCCACTTAGAAATGGGTCGACTCGGGCTGAGCTCAAAGAGTCACGCTACTGATCCCCGTTCTAAACCAAATAACCAGCAACACCAGGACTCGAACCACTGTCCTCGCGAACAAAGAATTTCAGGTTTTAGGTGTTAAGAACTCTGCTAGAACAGCATTCATAGATGTATTCAAATTTATCCGCGCAGAAATGAATAAGGATTAATTTATGTGTCTTCAATTGATTTAATTGACGTTTTTTAGAATATAAAATTAGAAAAAAACTGACAGCAATATAGGCACTGCGTTAAAACAAAGTCGCAAAATATACGTTGCAATAACGACAGCTATTATTTAAAAAAATGTTTAGACCATTTAAAAACATTTATTAAATGTATTAATTTAAAAAATGTAAATCAAACAATTTAAAAAATGTTTACGATTAGAGATTAATTCATTGAAGCATCTCTACTTATCGGCGCAGAAATAAAGAAGATATAGATGTATCATTTTTAATTGGCGTTGAATTTATTTGTGTTTAATTGGTCCGAATTGGCATTTTTAGGAAAAACTTTGTTGGCAATACAGACGTTGCGCTAAAATAACATCACAAAATAGTCGCTACATTAGGAGCATCTGTTATTTATAAAGAATTTAGAGTAAGTTTAGAATTGGACGAAACCCTAGTAAATTTATAAACGGAAAATCTGACAAGCTGTGCATAAACTATAGAATGCATATAAATATGTAACTGTATATAATATAAATAGTTTTATTTTCGTAATGTTCAATGTCCTTATCGGGAAACAAATGATACAAAAAACTAATACATAAAAAAACTCAAAGGAAATGATAAAAAAAACTACATTAGTTAGCAATATAGATGCTGCACTAAAATAGCGTCACAAAATAGACGCTGCGTTAGGAACATTGACTATTAAGAAATAATTCAGAATAAGTTCACGATTAGACTGAAGTCCGATTAGATATATACAAGGGAAGTCAGACAAGCTGTATATAACCTGTACAATTGCATATAAATATGTTACTTTACATAAATATATTGCATACAAATTACTTAATTTTCCCAACTTTTCTATATCCTTATCCGGAAATAAATGACACAAAAAATAACAAAAAAAGGACTCGAAGGGAATAATAAAAAAAAAAAAACTTAGATCAGTTATTAATATAGACGTTTCGTTACATAACTTCGCAAAATAATTGTATTTTAGGAATATCTAAGGATTTAGTATGTTTACAATTACACGGAGTTCTTACTATGTTTATTCAAGGAAAGTCTGATGAGCATAGTGTAAATTGTATAATTGCATATAAGTACAAGTTTATATAAATATATTGTATGAAAAATATCTAATTTTCAAAACTTTCTATGTCCTTACCTGGAAAGAGATAATACAGTGTACAAAATCAACGGCGGTTTCTTCACAACTTATTTCAAGAATCATCAATGCAAAGGTGGTGTATACGAATTCAATACATTTCATATTCAATTCTAACGTCATACTAGAGTAGCATGTTTCCAACAGCTCTTTACCGTATTTTCGGAAAAACATAATATCAGAGCGCCCGGGCGAGGCAAAATTTAAACTTGGGTCTTCCAATATCAGGCTAAAAAGAGAAGAACTTCATACAAGCTAACCACTCCTTTTTATTTATTTTATCAGAACCAGGGAAACTTTAAAAAGGAATACAATTTAGGGGGCCTGTTTCACTGGTAATTTGCTTTCTTTCTTTCCATATTTCTAATCTTTTTTTTTGCATAAGCTACTATGGTAAAATCAGAAAGTACTTGAAAAAAGTCTATTTCACAATCAGTTTTTTTTCTTGATTTCCTTTTTATACAATTATTTTTTCCCCTTTTCTATCTTTACCCTCTTTTACTGTTATTTCTTTTCGTTATTTCATTTCTTTTTTAAAACAAGAGGAGGTTTAAAAAAAAGAGAAAAAGAGGTACATTTTACTATCTGGTTCTTTTTCTTCTCTTCTTTTCTCTTTTTTCTCTCTTTTACTGTTATCTATTTTCTTTATTTTATTTCTTAGCAAAAATAAAAAGAAGTGGAAAAAAGAGAAAAAGAGGTACATTTTCCAATCTGATTTTTTTCCCCACTTTCTCTTTTTCCCTCTTTTATAGAAATCTATTTTCCTTATTTGATTTATTTACAAAAACAAGATAAGGTAGAAAAAAGAGAAAAAGAGGTACATTTTACTATCTGATTTTCTCTTTTCTCGTTTTGTCTTTTTTCCCTCTTTTACTGGTATTTTTTTACGAGTCTTCAAAGTTACTTTCTAATAAAAAGATAATCAACATGGACAAAATCAATGACTTCTCGATGTTTATTTCTGACTACAAATTATTATACTATTAAGAACTCTTTCGAGGGGCTTTATAAGAGGGCGCCCCTCCTGAAGCGTACTTACTTGACAAGAGTTAGAGAGGACTTATCAAGGCTGGGGAAAAACAGTTTCATCACATGTTATTTAAGGATTATACAAGCAATGCTACGTGCCTAACCTAAGTGGAAAAAAATTTAAATGGCGTTAGATTAAATGAATTTATTAAACTACGCTGCTTTTCCGTTCTTTCCAAGCTGTATCCCCAAGATTAACTATAAACCCCAAGATCTAACAATAACTATATATATATATATATATATATATATATATATATATATATATATATACATATATATATATATATATATATATATATATATATATATACATATATATATATATATATATATATATATATATATATATATATATATATATATATATATATATATATATATAGCTCTCTTTAAAAAAGGAAATATGGGAATTAAAAACATCATTGCACCTACTGATTTGACTTAACATATAAGTTTTGAAAACAAGCAGTGTAAACATTAAAACAAACTAAACTGAATTCAATATTGAAATTATAACTTAGCTAGTAATGATGGCATTAAAAAGAATCAAAATACTTATAAAAAAAAGTAAAAAGCACATAAACAAAGAAGAAATAAAAACAAAAAACAGAGAAGTATTCTGAATTGGAGTTTCCATTTCTGGATTTTTCCAGAAATGGACACTCAACCAAGTGGATAACTCCTGGAGCTTTCCACTGTAACTACATTAGCATTTCAACAATGGAAATATACTAAAAAAATCATACATTTTTTACAAGATTCTCTGCACCAACAAGAATAACGAAGCCATTACAGTTAATATAGATAACAGGGAATATAAATATATAAGGGATATTCTATCTAGATATAACGGTTATCTAGATATAACGGATATCTAGAATAAAGAATAATCATATGAATAATGATCAGCTACCAATTAACCGGATGAAGGGATCATTACAAGGAAGGTTGCGATTAGTTACACATGAGCAATCATAGATACTTTACTTGACAGTTCAGTTGACACTTCAAATGAGTAATCCACTTGACAACTACTTACTTCCAGCAGAACCAGACGTTTAACGCCTCAACAAGAATCTGAATCAGATGTAACATAGGAATGTGTTTAACCGTAAGCACCCCAGACTCACGCACCCCTTAACCTTCCATTTCGAGATTAAATGAGAAAAACGGTGCTTTTCTATTAAACAAGTAAACTGTCAATTTTAGAAATAGTTAAAGAAGTAAGTAAACTGTTTTATAACCTCATTGAGCCTAGTTGAAATACCAGTTCGAATTTATCGGCCCCCACCTCCCTAGATTTATAATAGCACCTTTATAGTATTTCTAATACAAAACACCGTTTTGGTATGTTCAATGGAAAGAAAACAGTCATCAGCGCCTACATTTTGGACACATTTAGGAACCCTTTGAAGTTAACTGTAAGCTCCAGAGACTCACAGCGATCAGGTTTACTGAGTCAGAGCAATGACCCCTGCCCCAAACCAATGATTGGCAACAACAGGACTCAGACCCCAGTCCCGAAGGATAAGGAATCAACTATTAGGATAGTTAATTCGAAACGACACAATATGAAAAATACCACAAAGATATAAACTTTATAAGTGAGCTTCAACGGCGTAAAACAAATAATGTGGACTGAAATATACCTCCCAACAGAATGAACATTAGAAATTTGCCTACCTGACCTTTTTTACCCTATCTACATTTCCGTGTCTATCTAAAAGTGAATGTAGAACCTGATGAGCCAGAAGTCTTGTTGCTATATCAGGTGATAGTAGACCATACGTTAGTTTTTCTGCAACAAGGTCATTCTTAAAGATGCTATGTAGCTGTACCGTTTTGTAGTGCTCAGCAACCTAACAAAAACACATAAAAATGATAATAAAGGTACCAAAAACGCAGAAGTTGATTTTTAATATGTCGTTGCACGATTTTTTAATGATCAGTAGCCTGAAAATATAGCCGTAAAATATGTAAACACCAATGTGATCATTCTGAGATATACTACGCAGCTGCATGGTTTCGTAAGAGAAAACAAAAAGGTGGAAAATGAAAGCGTCAAAACCTAAAAAGTTACGTTCAAATGTACTATGTAGCTGAACAGCTTTTAGTGCTAAGCAGTCTGAAAATTAACTTTAAAATGTGAACACGGAAACACAAAAAAAGCAAAAGATGATTATAAGGTATGCAATATAGCAGCGCGGTTTAGTAGCTGAAAACAATAATGTGAAGAATGAAAACCAAAGCGTCAAAACCTAAAAAGTTACGTTCAAATGTGCTATGTAGCTGAACAGCTTTTAGTGCTAAGCAGTCTGAAAATTAAATTTAAAATGTGAACACGAAAACGTAAAAAAAAGCAAAAGATGATTATAAGGCATGCTATATAGCAGTACTATTTGTAGCTGATAACAATAACGAGATAAATGAAAACCCAAGCGCCAAAACTTGAAAAGTTATGTTCAAATGTGCTATGTGGCTGCACAATTATTAGTGCTAAGCAGTCTGAAAATTAACTTTAAAATGAGAACACGGAAACCCAAAAAAAGCAAAAGATGGTTATAAGGTATGCTATATAGAAGCACGGTTTAGTAGCTGAAAACAATAACGAGATAAATGAAAACCCAAACGCCAAAACTTGAAAAGTTATGTTCAAATGTGCTCTGTAGCTGAACAGCTTTTAGAAAGTAAAACAGTTCAAAATAGGGATGATACCTTTTTATTGACAGTGAATAGATATAAAATTATTTAACTGGATATTTCGAACACATATACAGTGTTCATCATCAGCAGTAAAAGCAGTTTTACTGCTGATGATGAACACTGTATATGTGTTCGAAATATCCAGTTAAATAATTTTATATCTATTCACTGTCAATAAAAAGGTATCATCCCTATTTCGAACTGTTTTACTTTCGTCATGGAAAGGCAGTGTGGTCTTCGAAGTTATCAACAGCTTTTAGTGCTAAGCAGTCTGAAAATTAAATTTAAAATGTAAATACGAAAACGTAAAAAAAGCAAAAGATGATTGTAAGGTATGCTATATAGCAGTACTATTTGTAGCTGATAACAATAACGAGATAAATGAAAACCCAAGCGCCAAAACTTGAAAAGTTATGTTCAAATGTGCTATGTAGCTGAACAGCTTTTAGTGCTAAGCAGTCTGAAAATTGAATTTAAAATGTGAACACGAAAACGTAAAAAAAGCAAAAGATGATTTTAAGGTATGCTATATAGCAGTACTATTTGTAGCTGATAACAATAACGAGATAGATGAAAACCCAAGCGCCAAAACTTGAAAAGTTATGTTCAAATGTGCTATGTGGCTGCACAATTATTAGTGCTAAGCAGTCTGAAAATTAACTTTAAAATGTGAACACAGAAACCCAAAAAAAGCAAAAGATGGTTATAAGGTATGCAATATAGCAGCACGGTTTAGTAGCTGAAAACAATAACGTGAAAAATGAAAACCAAAGCGCCAAAACCATAAAACTAATGTTCATATAAGCTATGTAGCTGAACAGTTTTTAGTGCTAAGCAGTCTGAAAATTAAATTTAAAATGTGAAAACGAAAACGTAAAAAAAGCAAAAGATGATTGTAAGGTATGCTATATAGCAGTACTGTTTGTAGCTGAAAACAATAACGAGATAAATGAAAACCAAAGCCCCAAAACTTGAAAAGTTATGTTCAAATGTGCTATGTAGCTGCACACTTTTTAGTGCTTAGCAGTCTGAAAATTACCGTTCAAATGTGAACACGGAAACGCAAAAAAAGCAAAAGATGATTATAAGGCATGCTGTATAGCAGCACGGTTCAGTAGCTGAAAACAATAACGTGAAAAATGAAAACCAAAGCGCCAAAACCCTAAAACTAATGTTCATATAAGCTATGTAGCTGAACAGTTTTTAGTGATAAGCAGTCTGAAAATTAAATTTAAAATGTGAACACGGAAACCCCAAAAAAGCAAAAGATGGTTATAAGGTATGCAATATAGCAGCACGGTTTAGTAGCTGAAAACAATAACGTGAAAAATGAAAACCAAAGCGCCAAAACCATAAAACTAATGTTCATATAAGCTATGTAGCTGAACAGTTTTTAGTGCTAAGCAGTCTGAAAATTAAATTTAAAATGTGAACACGGAAACCCAAAAAAAGCAAAAGATGGTTATAAGGTATGCAATATAGCAGCACGGTTTAGTAGCTGAAAACAATAACGTGAAAAATGAAAACCAAAGCGCCAAAACCATAAAACTAATGTTCATATAAGCTATGTAGCTGAACAGTTTTTAGTGCTAAGCAGTCTGAAAATTAAATTTAAAATGTGAAAACGAAAACGTAAAAAAGCAAAAGATGATTGTAAGGTATGCTATATAGCAGTACTGTTTGTAGCTGAAAACAATAACGAGATAAATGAAAACCAAAGCCCCAAAACTTGAAAAGTTATGTTCAAATGTGCTATGTAGCTGCACACTTTTTAGTGCTTAGCAGTCTGAAAATTACCGTTCAAATGTGAACACGGAAACGCAAAAAAAGCAAAAGATGATTATAAGGCATGCTGTATAGCAGCACGGTTCAGTAGCTGAAAACAATAACGTGAAAAATGAAAACCAAAGCGCCAAAACCCTAAAACTAATGTTCATATAAGCTATGTAGCTGAACAGTTTTTAGTGCTAAGCAGTCTGAAAATTAAATTTAAAATGTGAACACGGAAACCCCAAAAAAGCAAAAGATGGTTATAAGGTATGCTATATAGCAGCACGGTTCAGTAGCTGAAAACAATAACGTGAAAAATGAAAACCAAAGCGCCAAAACCCTAAAACTAATGTTCATATAAGCTATGTAGCTGAACAGTTTTTAGTGCTAAGCAGTCTGAAAATTAAATTTAAAATGTGAAAACGAAAACGTAAAAAAAAGCAAAAGATGATTGTAAGGTATGCTATATAGCAGCACGATTTGGTAGCTGAAAACAATAACGTGAAAAATGAAAACCAAAGCGCAAAAAACCTGAAAATTATGTTCAAATGTCCTAAGTAGCTGCACAGATTTTATTGCTAAGCAGTCAGAAAATTAACTTTAAAATGCGAATACGGAAACGCAAAAAAGCAAAAGATGATTATAAGATATGCTATATAGCAGCACGGTTTAGTAGCTGAAAACAATAGGGTGAAAAATGAAAACCAAAGCGCCGAAACCCTAAAACTAATGTTCATATAAGCTATGTAGCTGAACAGTTTTTGCATTCAATAGTCAGAAATATAGCCTTGAAATATGAAAATAGAGAGACGCGAAAAACACAATGGATGACTCTAAGGTATGCTATGTTACTTCACGGAAGAAAATAAAAAAAGCGCCAAAACACGAAAGGTTATTTTATGTTCAAATATGCTATGTAGCTTCCCATTTTTTAGAGCTCAGTCGCCTGAAATTAAAACCGTAAAATACAAAAAGAAACACGAAAAAGGCAAAACATTGTTCAAAGATGCGCTATGTAGCAGCGCAGTTTGAAGCTGAAAACAAAACGATAAAATAAAAAACAAAAGCGCCAAAACTCAAAAGGTCATCTTTAAAACATTCTACGTAGTTTCACAGCTTTCAGTGCTCAGTAGCCTGAAAATTAAACCATAAAATATGAAAACAAGAAACACGAAAAGCGCGAAAGATAATTTTAAGATATACTATGTAGCTGCACAGTTTTGTAGATGAAAACAAAACATGTACAAAATGGAAACAAAAGTGCCTAAACACGAAAGGTTATCATTAAATATGCTATGTAGATGCACAGTGTTTAGTGTTCAACAGCCTGAAAATAAAACCGTAGAATATGAAAACAGAAACGGGGAAAATTCAAAAGATAATTCTAGGGTAGGTGATGTATCTGCACGTTTTTCCTAGCTGAAAACAAAAACAGAAAAAATGGAAACGAAAGTGCCAAAAGGTTATGCTTGAATAGGCTATGTAGCTGCAGAGTTTTGTATTGGTCAATAGTCTAAAAATAAAACCATAAACTTGAATATGGTGTGTAGCTGCACAGCTTTTAGTGCTAAGCACACCTTTTTTAGCTGAAAACAAAACGTGAAAAATGAAAACAAAGTAAAAAAAAACCCAAAGGGTTAAAATTAAATACGGTATGTTGCACAGCTATTAATGCTAAGTACATCTTTTTTGGCTGAAAAAAAAACGTGGAAAATGAAAACTACGAAAAAAACACGAAGGGTTAAACTTAAATATGGTATTTAGCTACACATCTTTTAGTGCTAAGCACACCTTTTTTGTTAGCTGAAAACAAAACATGGAAAATGAAAACGAAGACGAAAAAAACCCGAAGGGTAAAACTTAAATATAGTATGTAGTTTCACAGCTTTTAGTGCTAAACAACCTGAAAACAAATGCCAAAAATAAAAATAAATTACTGGGTCTTTCGACCTGATGATGATACATCCTTTTATACCTTCTTATTTCTTTTCACCAGCAGGTAAAATTTTCTACCTAGAGGTGGAAGGGGGGAAGGGTTGAAACAGCTTTGTTTCATCAATTTGGTATTTCAAATATTCATTTCAGGTTTTCGACTTAATAATTTCACCTATTTATAGCAGTTCTTATCTTTGTAGGGAATGAGAGGGTGCCGAAAATATTCCAGGGAAAGAAACAGTTTAAAAAAATAGCCAATTTTCCAAGAAAATAAAGTTACAGCTTTTAAAGGATACTTTTAAGTTTTAGAATAAATTAAAATTACAGCTTTTAAAATATACTTTTAAGTTTTAGACCCAAAAACATGATGTATTCACTCCCTACCCCTCTCCCAATGTGCTCTACTATTTTCAAGGAGTGCAAGTGTGAGTGACGACTATTTTCAAGGAGTGAGGACTTCTTCATCTAGAAATAACTGGAATTTCACATTGTAAAAGATTGATCAGACGACCAGAAACTAATTTCTTTCAGGTCAGAAAGAGGTATCTAGGCATACTCCTGGACGAAAACCTCTCTTTTGTTCATAAATTATTATCAATACTTATCTAATTGTAATTATTAAATGCGCAAATATACATGTTTAGCGTCTGGCTTACTGAGGCTTTCAAAAAAAGAAGGAAATTATGTGTGCCAGTCCAGACTCTCTAAGCAGTCCTACTTCTATACCATTAGCGTACAACATGCGGCCACTATGGAATCCCTAGATAGAACTGACATCAGCAGATTTTGTTATAGCGTTAATTGAAATAGTTCAAGAAACAAAAACTTGAAGAAATGAGCAAACTTAGTCTCTGCGTTTGAGATGGACGGTGTAGGAACAAGTGACAGCGAAAAAGAAACTGTTTTTAATTTTGTTTGGAACAACCAACAATAATATACACCCAATCGAAGGATTGTTTAATGTCTGTCAAAGGCTTCTTAGCCTTTTTTTTAATATTGCAGTCCTACCTCATTGCACCAAGGCCTACAATTTAGTCTAACTTGGGTCCCAGTTCTGACTCTTTGCACAGTTCTACCTATATACGATTAGCGTACAAAAAGTGGTTAGTCTATACTCACTTAATAGAACTGATCTTAGCAGATCTTTGCTTTAGTGTTTAGCCCCTAGGCAAGGAGACCCTACTAGCAATATTCCCCCGTTCCACCCTCTTTACTCATAGTGATGCTTCAAGTTTATTTCGGCCAATTACCTAACTCATCTTTTACGTGGAACGTTTATATGAAGCGACGAACAGTACAAGAAAGAGGATTCGAGTTTGCTGAATTTCAAAATTCAGTACAATATACCACAACAAAAAATACCTTAGCAACTGCTTCAAGTAGTACCCTCTGAAGTCCTTTGTCATTTTCTTTTTCGACGGGTATTCTTTCTACAATGAACGTCAGTATGTCCGTCTTCTGGAAATCTGGACAGGCCTTGGAGAAACTTGCTAGAGTTGTAATTATGCCGTCTTTAAAGGCTATGTCTTCTTCGGGAACAGATTTGAATTTTGCACTGGTGAAATTTTGAAGTTGCTTCAACAATCCATCAACTATCATCAGCACCGATGGCCCTATTAAAACAAAAATTTATTGTCAATAATAATAATTGCCTATTTATAATGAGTTGGCTTGGCTTACAAAAATAGTACAATAGTACTATTTTTTTATAGTACAAATAGTACAAAAATAGTACAAAAATAGTATAAAAAAATGTAAGCAAAACACTAACATACAAAAGATTATAATGAAAAATTGTATGGTCCATTGGCTCTATAAAAACATATTGCCTGGAAAAAAAAATTGTTGATTGAAAATAATAATGACTATTTGTTCATTATAGGTCGACAAGGCTTAAACAATATTTTAGAGACGCAAAAAGCGTGCAACAAAACGATACCATGGAAACAATTCACTGACTAATTTTATGGCCCTATTAATACATAACTATATGGTCCTAATAAAATAGCAAGTTCTTTTACAGAATCAATAAATTACATTATTCTTTTGTATCTGTTATGCCGACTGGGTAGATATCTTGAAAAACTAAGCAGTCAAATTACAATTTGACAAGCACAAGTGATGAAAATCAGCCCTGTCTTAATTAATGCTTCATAGATGAAGAACGAAATTATTTGGAAATATTTAAGACGCTTACTGTATCAAACAGTTCGTGGTAACGAACTATAGTAAGGAGCGACCCGACTCAATAGTAACCGAAACTCTAAAAAACGGAATTTTTATAACAATATTTACATCAAAAGAATCACATTTTAAAGCTGATTTTAAATATGTAAATTCAATCAAGTTTAGACTTACCCATCAAAAGTTACGAGCCTGAGAAAATTTGCCATATTTTAGAAAATAGGGGAAACACCTCTTAAAAGTCATAGGATCTGCGTATCAGAGAACCCTATAGTAGAAGTTTTAAGCTCCTATCTACAAAAATGTGGAATTTGTATTTTTTCCAGATCACGGATGCGTGATTATTTTTTTTTTTTTCCCAGGGGTGATCGTATCGACCCAGTGATCCTAAAATTGGAGGGAAATAGGCCTACTCCCCCGCTCCTTTTTTCTCAAAATCGTCCTATAAAAACTAAGAGAAAACCATTTAGCGAAAAAAAAAATAATATGCAAATTTCGTTTTAATTATTTATGTGCGGAGAGCCAAAATCAAAACATGCATTAATTCAAAAACGTTCAGAAATTAAATTAAAAAATAAGTTTTTTTAACTGAAAGTAAGGAGCGACATTAAAACTTAAAACGAACAGAAATTACTCCGTATATGAAAGGGGCTGTTCCTCCTCAACGCCCCACTCTTTACGCTAAAGTTCTTTACTGTTTTAAAAAGTAGAGTTAAGAGAAAGAGTCAAACTTTAGCGTAAAGAGCGAGGCGTTGAGGAGGAACAGCCCCTTTCATATACGGAGTAATTTCTGTTCGTTTTACATTTTAATGTCGCTCCCCACTTTCAGTTAAAAAAAAAACTTGTTTTTTTATTTAATATTTAAAATTAGACGCGTTGAATAACTGTTTTTGAACGTTTAGCCAAAACAAGACTTCTAATTTATCTGGGAATATCAAACAGAAATTACCAAGTGGTGCTACTACATGAATTCTGGCTATTCTGTCTGATTCAAAGCTGAATTTTTTTTAAGTCTCCTTCCAAAATTCGTAATTAAAATCATCTCCTTCATAATTCAAATTATTTGTTTTAAAAGTTCTTTAAAGCCAAAAAGGTAAAATTATTGTGTGAAAAGGAGAAACTTGTGGTGTGTAAAATTATATGGAAAGCTTTATTAACTTGAATTACAATGAGGAATCCATGCGTTAGGACTGTCTGAGTGTTTAACATCTGTGTTACTTTTGCCCAAAAATAAGAAAAAAATGTCAGCGGTTTTCATTTTCCACAAAAAAAAAAATAATATCGACAATATGAATTATGGTATTCTAATTTAATCTTAGACCTACCCTAGTGTAGAATAGACAAAAACATCTTTTGCGAATCCCAGTTAATGCTCCACGGTTAATTTTGAAAATTCGCTCATTCGATTTCAATTTCGGTAATAGCTTCCAGTCATTTAAATTATTTTTCTGACATCCAAAAGTTAGATGTCTAAGTTGAAACAAAGCCCTTTTTGTGATACCCTTTTGTTGAAGTATAACATAGGAGTTTGGCACTGTGGCAGCCCCAAAATCGAGATAAAATTATACCGAACATTAAAACGTTGGTCAGAAACACATATTTTGCTATAAGATATATTTGCAAGTTAAAAAGAAGTTAACATTAAATGTAATCAAAGCTTATATTAAACCATTTTAAACTAAAAAAAAGAAATGTAAAAAAAAACAAAGAAAAAATTGACGAAAAATTAGAGTAAAAAATTACAGAAAAATAAATAATTGCTTGAAGCAAAATTGTTTGAAGCGTAAATAAATGTTACAAAATTGCTAAAAAAAAAAGTCCCAAATCCCATCTGCGGTAGCTACATATATAGCCACTATACGTATTATCTACATACCGTCTACACTAGTAGACAGTACAGCTTACTTTAGATATGATTTGAATATATTTACAATTTTGCCGCCCTAAAAAAGACAGTAGCTACAAAGTGTTCATTTGTTTGCAGGCAATCTACGCAACGACACTTGAAAATCTTCATAATAGCCTATCTATATATAATATAGATAATAGTAATAGTATAATATTATATTACATTATATAATGAAAAGAGAAATCACCAGTGCAACAGCACAAACACACACACACACAAAAAAAAAAGAAGACAGAAGGAGATAAGGAAGACTGTTTTCCTACATTAGTGATTATAGATCAGCACTTGAATGAGGCTTTAACCCTACTCATCCATACAAACACATAGGTCAAACAGCATAGCCATACACAATCAACCATAAAGAATAATCCATGGACAGGCAGTCGTGTCGTCAGTAAGTATAAGTCGTAATTTACCAAACATTAAAAAAAAAAAAAAAAAAAAAAAAAAAAAAAAAAAAAAAAAAAAAAAAAAAAAACAACCTAGAATAGAAATTTTAGACCTAGAATAGCAAATCGAAAAATAAAGCCTATTAAACAAAAAGTAAGTATATATTAATTGGACTCATTTGAGAGAGGTCGTGCAAGATGTTAAGGTTGAACTGACACAAATCAAAAGGTTTGTACACATCACAGTTGATTCCTGCGCTGCTTGGCAATACGGAGCCGGGGTTCAATTCCTGCCGTCGCAGGATTTGACTACAGGCCAAATAAACGTTCAAATGGGGATAAGTCCATTCATTATACAGCGAAAACTGAAAAAAAGTGCGGACATTTTAACCATATATCCAGACTTTTGTATCTGTTTTCGCTGTCTAATAGATAAACTCATTCCCATTTGAAGCTTAATTATTTCGTCATAGAAAGGCTGAATGGTCTTGGAAAAAAAATATACTTAATTGAAGGTATTACGGGAAAATAAGACAGATACCTGTTCCTGAAAAAAAGGTATCTGAAAAAAGGTAGATACCTGTTCCTGGATGGTCTATGTCCTTTACACCGAATTGGAGGGAAGCTAATCACATTGTGGGAGCAGAGGTACCTGGCCTTTAAAAAGACTAATTTAATAAATGAATAATCAAAATAATAAAACCCTTATCGATCCCGTCGAGAGTCCAACGGCTTAAAATGACCTAATATTACTACTACTATTACTACTAATAACTCACCGCAGCACCAAGTCGCCTGAGGCCAACACAGCTACGCACGCTCCTTTTCCAACCCTATCTACTCAAGGCCTCCCTCTTTACACCCTCCCAGGAAGTTCCCATTTCTTTTAAATCTTTATTCATGACATCTTCTCCCACCCCGGACGAGGACAACCTGCTTTCCGTTTAGCCCCAGACAGTTGGCCAAAAAAGACTAGCTTCGACTAATATTTGTCAAACTCAAATTGTCTAAATGTATGTGATTCATGTTTTTAAGCTTCAAAAATAATTGAAGGGTAAATAATACATAGAAAGAAAAACAACTAGATGGTGCAAAAAATTAGTATAATGCAACATCCAAAATAGCTCACCCCCAGCTCCATCTCCAGTGGCAATAGATATAGCTCTAGTTAAAACATTATTTATCTCAATACGTATTTGGGCTGGCTTCTTTCTACTTGCTTCTAAATGACCCATTAGTATTGCAATAACTCTATATGTAAGATGAACCTGCAAAGGAAAACCAGAATCATGAAGTGAAATTTACATGAAATAAAACCACTGGCAAAGAAGACAAAAAATCCAAATCAAAATTAAGACCATAATATTGTTCCCAGGGTAAATTCTTTGTTGAATAAATAGAAACAACTAGGACGTAGTCTATGGTAGCACAGTATATTGATCTCAGCTCTTGAATACGGGACCGAGGTTTGAACCAAGCTTCCACAGGGTTGGGCGACAGGCTTGCTACCCGTTCCTGTAAAAGAAGGCCTATTCACAATCAATGGTTAAGCTGGAACTTTATTCTTATTCTTAATTAGGGCCAATGTTAGGTAATTAGGACTAATTTTGTAGTTGCAAAAAAAATTTAACTTATTATTACATTATTGAGTTGAGCTCCATACGCATCTTGCACGGCTCTAAGCTGCCTATAATTCACAAGACACCTGATAACCACTATTTTCTAAGAGATTTTTTAGACATTTTTTTTCAAAATTATAAAGTATAGAAGAATGTCATATTTTCGTCAATGCTGTCAAATTGAGTGGTGAAGATAATCTAACAAATTTAATTAGATAAATTTTACAACGCTTTTGGCTAATAAAAATTTATAAATTTACAGTCTGTTGAATCGCAAAGAAGACTAGAAGTTCAAAGGAATGCTACACTGGACCGACTGGAAACGACTGGGTCAAGCTTTCTACTGGGACAAACACCTGCAGTGCGATCTGATTTTGCCCCAGATGTGGCATACGCTAAAGTGAGGAGCATGATTAAACAAGGGTTGATAGGGCTCCCTTGGTTCTTTTAAAAATAATTAAAAATATTAGCTGATTGACTTTAGATAAATAGAGTTAATCAACAATTTGAAAAAATATAACTTGAAAGAAAAAAGATTAAGAAATTAACAATTTTAGTTTGTTTATTTTGGAGGAGATTTGATTTGAATTAAGCTGTTATGTTTGTTGGTTGGTGATTGTGACCCCAAAGTATGGACACGAAATGCAGTTGCTTCCCCTCGTAGCATTATTATTATATAGATTTTATATTTTTTTTTCTTTTTTCTTTCTTATTGTCATGAAATTAATTAATGTTATATGAACGTGTTTTTACCGAACTCACACCAGGTGAACCGTTTGGTTTCGGTGAACTATATAGATTTTTGTTAAGGTTAAATAAATACAACAACATCATCAAAAAAATTAATTTATTTAATTATTATCATTATTGTCTCTGTTTTTATTCTTAATACTATTGTTTTGTAAGGTGAAGGTGGTTGTGCTTTCGGGAAGGAAGGACATAATTTATTAGATGTTGAATTGTTTTGAAGACTATTAACAGGAATTGTCTTGTTTAAGGGACTCAACGTGCGTTTTTGCATAGAAGTATAATTCAAATTTATTTATTTCTATTTACATCAATAAAACCTGACTGAACCAAAATCTATTCTATGCCTTTATAAGCTGTTTGAAGTCATTTGTTTTTAGCTTATTTTTTCTTAATTTTCACACGGAATCCTTCCTAAATTTGGTGTCCCCTCCTGTTAGAACCTGCACAACTACAAGGAGACCTTTTCATTTAAAATAAAATTCTCAATTATTTCCAATTTTTAAAGATATATTTAGGATTAAATTTTTACTTAGCCAATTCGAAAAATCAGATTTCATTTTCACTGTCCTTGTGTACTTCAAAGTTTGAAGGTGTTTAGGCTAAGAATTGGCTAACTTTTAGGCTAATGTTTCAAGATTTCAGGCACTTAATGGCAGTCCATCTAGAGAACAAATGTAAAGCTTAAAGGACAACAAAATCAAAAGAGACCAAAAAGAAAAATCCCTTAAATGGGAACAGATGGATTGAAAAGATTTAAAAGAAGTGACAATTTCAAGTTCAAGTTCAAGTTCTGTTTATTACTACATAATTTCAATATAAAAAACCAATTTGGCAGAGAGAGGGCTCGAGGCCAAATGGCAAACAATTAAATAAACTGTATGCTATAACTACATCAACATAAAATAATATCATAAATTAATCATAATCCATCCAGGTTCCAGATTCAAACCACCAGACTGAGTTGGGATTTACCGCTATAAACCACACATTTATTATTTATTTACTTAATTTATTTTTTTCCATTTTTTTTTTTTTTTTTTTTTTTTCTTTTTACTTTAAACATTTTCTATGAGCATTGATTTTGTTTTGTTTTTCAGCGTATTAGTAGAAAGTTCAAGTTTGATTACATTATGATAACTTTGCCATACCCTCAATATTGCGTTTCTCAATGAAAATCTTGATCTTTCTGAAATTATCAAGGGTTGCCGGGCTTTACAAGGATTACGCGTGTTATGCTCGTGATCGGCCTTAGTTCCAGAAAATAGATCGGGTTCATAAAAATATTCAGGTAGGGAATTTGAATGATGTTTTTTCTTAAATAAAATAGAATGAAAAACAATAAAAGATTCAAGGGGCAAAATGTTCAAAAAAAGAGGAAGACTTTTAGTTGACGACTTATTAGGGCAAGAATCAGGAGATGGTACAAAAAGCTTAAGAATTCGGAGAGCTTTATTCTGCTGCCTTATCAATGGTAATATATTCGATCGAAAAGTATTCAAATATACAAGAGGACAGTAATTTAAGTAAGAATGAATTAGCGAAAAATAAATACACCGCAGGGCATCATAAGGGAGAAAGGGTTTAAGAAGCCTGATCATACCGACGTTCCTTGCAACCTTTACCCTCAGGCAATTTATGTGCTCCTTCCAACTTAAATTCGAATCAACTATCACTCCTAGATACCGAAGATGGTGGACTCTGCTGATCGTAGTATCACATTTTTCAATTGTTAGGGAATTAAAAGTTGGCAATGCTTTTGAAATCCGAGAGAAAATCAGGAATTTGGTTTTAGATGTATTAATACATAAATTATTCGCTGCAAACCATTCAAGCAGATATGTAAAAACTTCTTTCATTTTTAAACGTAGTACAAGTTCAGTAGGACCACTAATATTGAGGGCTGTGTCATCCGCGAATAGAACCGTGAGGCCGAGATCTTTCATAGAATTATCAATATCGTTAATATAAATTAAAAATAAAAGGGGGCCAAGGATTGACCCTCGGGGAGCTCCGACTTGTCCATCCAAAGAGATCAGTTCAGATCTCGTAGTATCAGCATCAACATACTGGCTTCTCTCAGACAGAAATGACATGATCAGGTTATTAGCAGGTCCTTGAATACCGCAATTCTCAAGCTTTCTCCGTAAAATCTTATGACAGATTGTATCGAATGCCTTTTTTATGTCAATAAATATAGATGCTGGAATTTCACCTCGATCAAGAGCATCATGAATATATTGCGTGACCGCTAGGATAGCTTGTTCCGTTGAATGGCTTTTCCGAAAACCGAACTGTGACTTACTAAAGTATTTGTGTTTTTCTAGGAAATTATTTACTCTCTTGTAAATGCACCGTTCAATAACTTTCTCAAACGCGGAAAGGATTGAAATAGGTCTATAATTAGATGGGTCTTTAGGGTCTCCTCCTTTGTGCAGAACAATAACACGTGCAGATTTCAAACATGATAGGAACTTCCCGCTCCTGAAACAAATATTCACAATATGCACAAGGAGGTCAGCTACATTAGCAATAATTAGTTTTAACAGTCGGGTAGATGAACCGTCTATCCCTTCAGCTCCACCAGGTTTTAGAAGATTAACTATGTTTATCAGCTCTTCTTTTGAAGTCGGTGTTAAAAATAGCGAAGACAAAGAAGATGGAGGTAGGTAATCTTCAAACTTATTTCTTTGTTCAGAATTATTAGCAGCTACAGACTCCTTTACCGTACGTATACCAACATTGGCAAAATGCTTATTAAACACGTTTGCTATACCAGGTCTATCAGACACCAGTTCAGGACCATGATTTATAGATTCAGGAAATTTAGACATTTTTTTCTTTCCAATAATTCCATGGATAATCTCCCAAGATTTTTTGGGGGAACCCGAAGCTTCTGCAAAAAGTTTCGTATAATGTGACGCTTTTGCTGCACGGATCACTTTAGTTAAATTGTTTTTATATAATCTGAATTTTTCCTTGTTATCTTCACTTGGGTTCTCTATTCGGATTTTATAAAGTTGATTTTTTATTTTAATTGATCGGACAATCCCTTTAGAGATCCAAGGTTTTCTTGGCTCTTGGCGTCTTGATTTACTTGTTTTCGCAGGACACGCACGATCAAAAGCCTTTTCAAATTCTTGTATAAAATAATTAGTTGCTTGATCAACATCCTGATTATCCAAACACGGACTACGGTTAATATTATTTAATTGGTTTCTAAGAGATTCAATCGATTCTGCATCAAGCTTTCGAGTTTTCCGTTCAGGATGTTCTACTTTTGGCTTATCAAGTGTAACTTCTGAAAGGATTAAAAAATGATCAGAATCATCATAAATAATCACATCACATGTTTTCAGATCCAGGTTGGTGAATAAGTTATCAATTAAAGACGCGGTAGTGTCTGTGACGCGAGTAGGGATACGGCATGCAGGAAGCATTCCAGTACTAAGGAATGAAGAAATAAATTCATTTGCTAAGCTAGAATTATTTTGAGCTTGTTTGAGTTTAGACGGAGCAAGGAGGTCGATGTTAAAATCCCCCATAAATAGTAGTTTTTTATACCGACTTAGCATGGAAGATAACAGTTTATCGAGAGATTCCAAAAATTTGGCTGGTGACCCACAAGGCGGTCTATATAACACACAGCAAAGCAGAGTTTCACTCTTAGTTTCAATTTCCACAAGGATAAATTCAAAAAGCATTTCTTCATAAAGGTTATCAAAATCCGTAATAATTTTAGTTGCCAGTTCATGTTTAACAAACATACTAATACCACCGTGTTTCCGTGTTTCTCTGTTCTTAAATAAATGTTTATACCCATCTATACGAGCGAGGGGGGCAGACGACTCAGAAAGGAATGTCTCACAAGCCCCAAAAATATCAACTCCGTGATTAGCAAGGAACAACGACAATTGGTCAAGGCTTTTTAACAATCCCCTACAGTTAAGGGAAGCGATTCTTAAACTTCCAGGCGTAGGTCGGTATTTAGGGACTTTTTCCGGTAACAAATAATTATTTTCAGGGAGGTTATCAATAAAAAAATCACGATCATCTTTACTATAGATTCCCAGCTTTGAAAAATGCTTTGCAAGATCCAGGGGACTTTTTTGGAGACGGAGTAGTTTTTTAGCGGTATTTCCCAACTCATTTAAATTACTAAATATAATGACTTACCAAAGAATCCGGGGGTTTGAATCTGGATGGATGGTTACTTACACGAGACTGTGTACCAAACAGAAAGACATGTGATGACACTGAAAAATAAGAACCAGGACAGAAACGGAACTTGATTATTTCTACTACTACTACTAGGTCTAGAAAAAAGCACAAAGAACGTTCAACAGAAACACCCATCACAGTCCTAGGTGAGGGAAAGAGGAAGATCTTACCCATTTGTATGAGCACAGGTAAAGAAACAGAGGATTTGAGGATGAATGTGTATTTTTTTTTTGCAGATTGTTTTGAATTTTTTTTTAAGTAGAAACTTTGATGACAAGTATATTCAGGTTAGTGAAGTCTATATGTCATTTTTATGTGTGTAAGTTTTTGTTTTCATGGCCTGGGGAGGATTTTGTAACAGTGGATATTTATCTCTCTGTACATTAAAATACCAAGGAGTACCAACCATTAAAATCGATATTCATTCAATTTCTCACTCCCCTTCAGAAATGGATCTTCAAAGGCTGAACTTTAGGCTACTATAAAGCTTAAATTACCAAGGATACCAAAATACAAGCATTCTTATACCTTTGGAACTAGCTTTGGTTTATTCATACAAGAAAACCTACAATTTTTCAAGAGTTTTTCTTTTGGTTGTTTCCAAATTTGAAGTTTTTAGGGCAGCATCCCATTTTTGTTATGTTGTCACTTTCAACCGTCAAAATAAATAAGTGAAACTAATTAATTATATTTGAGAATACTTTTCATCAGTAAACTTCAAACATCAATAGTACATTGCCATCCAAAGATAATTGCACCATCTTAACATGCTTAAAAGTAATAAGTAATAGAGTATTGATTCATTACAGTCCTTCCCGGCTATGCTGGTCTCAGTTTCATGGCCCATCAGCGAGGAAGTACAAAGGAGGTTGAGTGCCAGCCATCCTCTGCTTTCGCACACCCTTCTTGATGAATTTCCCCAGATTCTTCCAGGTACCCATTTAGAGCTGAGTCGATTCTGGCTGAGCTTAAAGAGTAACACCATTGACCCAGATCCCAAACAAAATAACCGGCGACAACAAGAATCGAACCCCCGCCCTTCGTACAAAGGATCCCAATTCTAGTGTGCTATCCACTCGGCTTGGACGGTTTAGCCTGCTTGATGGCACATGTCTTGAGCTTGTTTTACAATGATCTTTTATTGATTTTTTTTTTTTTTTTTTGCACCCGCTACTGCCAAAGACTACATATTGAGGTCTTTTTAGATAAAAAATGAATTCACAGTTTTTTGTTTTTTTTAGATAGATTAGTTTTTGTAAGTTTCTTACTTAACCAATCAAACCATAAGACTTCATTTGCACTGTAAAAGGAAGTTGATACCTCATAGACATAAAAGGAATAAAAGGAAGTTGATGCCTCATAGAGAAAATCTAAAAATAAGGAAAAAAATATTTTTGAACCAATTTTTAAGTTCATTTTGTGTTCTGTTCTCTTTTTTGGTTCATCTATTTTGTTTACACTTTTTATTTCCCTGCTTGCAGTACAATTTTTTCGTGTTGTACAAACGACTGTTTTTCGGCTTATATTCGTCTTTTCACTTCTTTGTTATATCTTATTCGTCTGTTATATCTTATGCGCTGGATTCGGGATCCCTTGTCTGAGAGGACGCGGGTTCGAATCCCAGTGTACCCAATTCTTCGGTTTGGGACGGGGGTCAGTGGCGTGACTCTGTAAGCTTAGCCAGAGTCGACCCAGCTCTAAATGGGTACCTGGAGAAATCTGGGGAAGGTAAACAGGAAGGGTGTGCGACAGCACAGGATGGCTGGCCCCCAACCCCCCATTGCACTTCCTGGCTGAAGGGCCAAGAAACGGAGATCAGCACCGCCGGTACGGACTGTAAAGTCTAATGCCGTATCCTTTACCTTTTTTTTTTTTTTATCTAATGTTCAGGCTTTTGTTCCCACTTTTCAATATTTTTTTCTCAAATTTCCCGGACAACAGCTTTAGGAGTTTTTTATTCTTCTCTTTGTTTGTTTGTTTCCTCTTTCTTTTTTTTTTGTTTCAGCCTGTTTTCCTATTTGCAGTGGTATTTCTCTGTATTCTATGAGTCATATCCTTGGGGCTTCTGTTTCTTTATTTGCTCCTTTGTTCCATCAAAGAACGAAAGGAAGATTTGCAAGAACGGAAAGATGAATCATTAAACTAAGATTAGAATATTAGAAGGTACGGGAATGGCAGAGGCCAGTGCTGGGTCTAAAACGTGGGCGCTTGAGGTTGAGTGGGTATGTGGGAGGTTGAGGAAGATTTGCTAGTTGTTTTCCAGAGGAAATTTCTTAGAACATTTTTAGATGCTTGTTCAACGTTCCATACATAAAAAAATAAATTGTACGGAAAACATGGTTTAACACCCTTTTCTAAGACTTATAACGAGAAATGTCAAGATTCCTACTCAACATTATAAGGATGAAGGACGACACATTTTCAAAAATCTTGTTTATGGGTTACGCATGTGGGGTTGGCAGAGACATTATTCCATATTTTGTTAACGACACCTTGGGAATATTGAGAAAAAAATAAATAAAAGGGCTAAAAGGATGAAAAAAAACAAAAAACAAACAGAACAAAACGAAGACGGTTACATATTTCCACTATTCCAGAATTTTCACGAATTAAAAAAAATGGGTGTTCTGAATCCCCCCCCCCGAAACTTAGATTCATGAATACACGAAAGTTAGCATAAAATGCAAACACATTGAAAAAAACAAACTCTAATATAAATACAAATCGTTAGTTTTCGTTAACGCTAATTCTTAGGGAGGTTTTGGAGAGCAAAATCCCTTTTTTGGAAACACAGGGAAACCCCACTGGAAATATCGGAAGCAATAACTGTTCAGAGCAAAAAGGCTTACCGGAACTGTGCACATAATCCTTTCAAAAATATACATAGCAAAGTCGCTTGGAGTCCATAGGCTGTGGTTATCCAAGTGCCTAAAAGAAAGATGATTTTGTTAACTTCAATTTTATTTGACTGCTTAGCCAAAGAGAAAGATAGGTACTACTCTTTAGTGAAGACTGCTATAAATTTTGTTGCAAAGCAAAACACCAATTCGTTATTTTTAAAATGGGGAAGGGGCTCATGGCGAAGATATCACCACTGCTACGGCTAAATGTTCTGAGAGTCTGATAAGCTGTTCTCAAAAGGGATCCGCATACTTAAATTGTGTTCTTCAAGGCTATAAAATTGTGTTCTTCAAGGCTGGGGAATCATTGACTATTACAACTGCTACTACTATAACTGCTGCTAAAGCTAAGGGTATCAACTTGGAAATTTCAGGGAATGTTTTTAAAAGTATTGAACTGAATAAAAACATAATAAGTCTATACTGGCTGTGCCCAATGCCCGCGCCAGCAATGCCCTAGGAACTGTTTACGGTATAAGGTGAAACTTTCAGCATGTTTTGAAGGGGATACTGAAAAAAACCAATGATGCTATGTGCATACTGCTACTCATGCTACAACTATTGCTACTATTGAAGCTAACGGTATTAAGGTGAAGCTTTCAGGGAATGTTTAGAGGATGTTGAACTAAATCAAAACAGAGACTGTCAAAATGGTGTACCAGCAATATCTCAGGAACAGCTTAGATAACTAAGCTGAAACTTTCAGAGAATATTGAGGAGGATCTTGAACTAACCAAAAGGCACTATGTGCATACTACT
The DNA here is from genome assembly GCF_032884065.1 of Artemia franciscana. NCBI lineage: Eukaryota > Metazoa > Arthropoda > Branchiopoda > Anostraca > Artemiidae > Artemia > Artemia franciscana. Next base: position 942,999 of record NW_027062668.1, read on the forward strand.
ACTACTACGATTACTGGAACTAGTGAGGCTAATGGTATTAAGGTGAAACTTTCGGGGAAAGTTTAGAGGAGTTTTAACTAAATCAAAACAAACTATATGCATGCAGGTTTTCAAAAGGATATATAAGCTATATCTTAGGGATAGTTTAGAGTATTATATTGGAACTTCCAGGGAATGTTGAGGGAGACCTTGAACTAGCCCAAACGCACTATAACCATGTCACCAGTGTTGGTACTATTACTGCTGCTACGACTACTACTTATACTGAGGATAAGGGAATTCAGGTGAGACTTTCAGAATGTATATAGGGGGATGTTGAACCGAATCAAAACACACTGTGTCCATGTTCCTCAGAAACAATTTAGAGTATTAAGTTGAAACTTTCAGGGGTGTTGAGAGGCATGTTAAATTTTCCAAAAGGCACTCTGTGCATACTACTACTACTAATACTACTGCTGCTATTTCTGCTTCTAATACTGTGACTACTACTACTGAGCCTAAGAGTAGAAAGGTGAAACTTTAAGGGAATGTTCAAGAGGATATTGAACTAAATCAAAACAGAATCTGTGCGTGCAAGCTGTCAAAAGGCCGTATCGGCAGCAACTCAAGAACGGCTTGGATTATTGGGTTGAAAGTTTTAGGGCATGTTGGGGGTATAATACTAATAATTTATTCAAGAAAAGCCCGTGGGCCATAGGAATTTTACATAATAAAAACAAACAACAAATTAACTAAAATAAATTAATACTATTTAAAGGAAACGCTCACGATGTGCCGCTGCAATCCTGACAAACCTTGATATCCTTTTAATACTCAGGAAATTTGTATTTTTCATTCTATTTACCATCCATTTCTCATACAATTTTTCCTTACCATACATCTCTCGCCTCCATTCATTCAATTCGACACATTCACACAAAAAATGTATAAAACTTTCATCCTGAGATCCACATATAGGACAAGCAATAGATTCTACTTTCTCCCCTTTTCTCCTTTGATGCTTTCTTTTCTCACCAATCAAAAATCCATTTCTCCTCCAATCCAAATAAGCCTTCAAATCCTCTCTACTTAACCCAACCTTCCAAAATACCTCCTCTCCCAACTACCCTTTATCTGTCTATAAAATTTTAACGACCCTGAAAGATCCAGACTTGCCCATCATATCTGGCTTTCTTGGTTATTCAGTCTCTCTTGTACCTCCCTTGTTACTATCTCCTCCACACCCATAATCCCCTTTCCTTCACTCCACCATTCCCCTAATCCACACTTATCTAAGATATCTTTAATCTCCGCTGACCACCCTACTTCACTTTTCAGTCTCAACGCCTCTAGGTATGCTGCCTTTGCTACTGTAAATCTCTGCATACCCAGTATCCTAACCCAATATCTCACCATAGTCACTAGCCTCATAGATCGCAGCGATGCTAACCCTAAATCCCCCTGGATTACCAAATTACTAAACGAATCCCCTAGTCCCAACATCCTTTTATAACATCTCATCATAACCACCTCATGTTTCGAACCTTTCCGATAGCCGCAGACCTCTGCTCCATAATGCATCGCCGGTACTATCTTACTTGTCCAAATCCTCTTATGTACTCTAATATCTCTAACCCGTCTAAGACTACTCCTCGTTATTTCACCGCTAATCACCGCTAATATACCTCCCCCTTGCATTCGCTAGATCCAGATGCCCACTTAATTTATCATTACTAGTAAACTTAACCCCTTATTTTTTATCTTATAAAATATAAACAAATCCATTTTTCACTGGTATAGTTTCACCTTTAAAGGAAAAACTCACATCTTTACTTTCCATGGCTTTACGACCAAATACCAACACCGCTGTCTTCGATGTGTTCAGGATTAACTTCTTTTCTTTTTAACTAATACTGAAATAATAAAAATGCACTAAAAAAAATTCTTCCTTGGCTTTTCCCCAGTGTTGATATTGTTACTTTGATTGCTGTTATGTAATTTAGTAGCAACCAGGATTTGTTCCGTCACCTATGCCCTTTGAAAAATCTAAATTACGCATTGGCATAATTACCGTTTTATCTTTAGTGTCAGGGTATCTTAGTATCAGCTTATCTTAGTATCATAGGGTGGCAAATCAACAAATTCAGTTGAATTGAGAAATTCTAGAGTGAATTCCATTCCTCCTTCGTATATATCTTTTATAGACGCTAAAGTAGCCCGTTGCTTAGTCCATTCTAATCTCTGAAATATCTAAATTATACAATAGCATAAGTATTGTATTATTCTTTATTTTAAGTTAGATTTTAGTTTGTAAATCAATGTGATATATTTTTTGCTTTTTCTTGTTTCATGTCTTTTTCTTTAGCTGTTCAAAGTGATTTGTCATCCTGTGTAATTTTGCACTTTTCATAGTTAATAAAAACCAATTCCTCTTTCCTGTTTATGATTTACAGACTCATAAACGCTAAACTAATACGTTCATTAACTCAATTGTAATTTTGCTTTGTCTTCTCACTGCAGATTCCGTTGTGCAACATTTTCATTTGTTTCATGGCTGTTTCTTCAGTGGTTCGGAATTATTTGTCATCTTTTGTAATATTGCTTGCGTCATAGAAGGTCGTATGAAGGTGGTTCAAAATCATCTTTAGAGGTTAGATTGATTTTTATTTTGCAATAAACTTGTCCAACTACTTTGTAGCTGAAAACGTTACTACTATTGACGGTTTGATAATCGCTTACATTGAACGAAGCTGAACCAGAACAAAGCTAAAGCAAAACATGGGATCAGGTTTGGATTTGTTTGTTGAACCTTAAAAAGAGCGAGCCATACCAATTCATTGTAAAATTGTGGAAGTGGGAATTCAATTTAACCAAGCATGCAGCAATCTCCAAAGGAATCGCCTTTGTTTGATACTCCTTCCTCGGGAACATGGCTCCATAGTGAATGCAAACAACATAGAAGGGTCTCAATGACTTGTAATTAACAATACTTGGAATTTGGAATCGCTAGTGAGCTCGACTTCACATTAACGTTTTTTTAGTGTATACACATAGCAAGACGATGGGGAATTTCCCAGATGATCAGCAGATTAGATTCCAGTGAATCAGCAACATTTATACCGCGCACATTTCTTGTTGAAAGTCTGACTGTTTCTTCAGAGCAACATTTTATTTCTTCTCAGTCTGATTTCTGCTTCAACGAAACCATGAAAGATTATTTCGGAAAACTCAAAAAAAGGATTTGCTTCGTCATTTCCTGGAATATTGCCAAATTAGGAACAGAACGAGAAATATAGTTTTAGGCAGATTGTGGATCTTTACACACAAAGACAAGTAGCTTAAGTATGCTTAAGATATGGATGAATACCATTTGGAATGAATACTTGTAATTGCGTAGTTTGTGGCATCTTTGTACTTAGTTTTGCGCCAAAGCTTGCTGGCGTCAAAGATTGCGATGGCGTTGTTCTTCTCACGTAATATTTTTTTCTAATTCACTTTCGTTTTTGACTCATTCTGATTCTCGATTTCGCTTGTCTTCTAGCCGCAAAATCCTTTGCTCTTCACTTTCATTTTAGAAACAATCTGATACTCGCTTTCGCGTGTCAACTATTAGCGTAATTTATGGCATCTTTGTAGCTTTGCACTTATATTTGCGCCACAGCTTGCTGGAGTCAAAGATTGCGATGGCGTTGCTCTTCTCACATAATATTTTTTTTCTAATTCACTTTCGTTTTGACTCATTCTGATTCTCGCTTTCGCTTGTCTTCTAACCGCACAATCCTCTGTTCTTCATTTTCGTTTTTGAAACGTTCTGATACTCGCTTTCGCGTGTCAACTAACCACAACATTTGCGCAGTTCATGGCATCTCTGTAGGTTTGTACTTAGATTTGCGCCACAGCTTGCTAGCGTCAAAGATAGCGATGGCATTGTTCTTCTCACGTAATATTTTTTTCCTAATTCACTTCCGTTTTTGACTTATTCTGATTCTCGCTTTCACTTGTCTTCTAACCTCACAATCCTTTGTTCTTCACTTTTATTTTTGAAACGTTCTGATACTCGCTTTCGCGTGTCAAATAACCACAGCATTAGCGTAATTTATGGCATCTTTGTAGGTTTGTACTTAGATTTGCACCACAGTTTGCTGGCGTCAAATGTTGCGATGGCGTTGTTCTTCTCAAGCAATATGTTTTCCTAATTTACTTAAGTTTTGATTGATTCTGACTCTCGCTTTCACTTGTCTTCTAACCGCACAATCCTTCGTCCTTAACTTTTATTTTTGAAACGTTCTGATACTCGCTTTCACGTGTCAAGTAACCACACAATTCTTTGTTCTTTACTTTCATTTTTGACGTGTTCTGATTCTTGCTGTCACTTATCTTCTTACTTCTCTGTTCTTCATTTTCATTTTTGGTTCATTCTTATCCTCGTTGTCGCACGTCTTGTAAGCGCATATTTTGTGTTCTTCACTTTCTTTTTTACTCGTTCTAATTCTCGCTACCACTTATCTTTTAGCCGCGTATTTTGGCTTGTTTTTGTTTCAATTTTGTTTTTGGCTTGTTGCAATTATCGGTTTTCCAAGTATTCTAACCTCTTACTTTTTTGTTGTTCATTTTTGTTTATCATTACTTCAGAAATTTTTCAAAGCCCTTTCTATTAGCTGCTCGGATTGGTCTTGTCACATTTGCTGGTCTAGGTTGTTCATTCCCCCCCCCCATGAATTTACATTTCTTGGGTCATCCTCTTGATCTAGTCTCAGTTGGTGATCCAGTTTGTTCATCTTAAGCAATTGTTAATTTACATTTTTTTTCCTCTAGGTATTATGAAACTGCTTAAAACACGTTCTTTGCCCTTCACTTTCGTTTTTGATTCGTTCTGATCCTTGTGGTCGTATGTCTTGTAACCACATATTACTTTGTTCTTGACTGTTGTTTTTGATTCGTTGTAATTTTCAATGCTGCTTATCTTGTAACCGAATATTTCTTTGTTCTTCACTTTCGTTTTGACTTGTTGTAATTGTCGTTTTCGTAAGTATTTTAACTGCATATTACTTTTTTTAATACTTTTTTAATTTTTTTTTAATTTTCAATAATACTCAATTTTCTCTGTTTTAATTAATGTTTTACTCTTTACTATATTTTCATTCCATGTCAATATAGGTAAATTGAACTTATATTATTTTTTCCTTAAGCTACAATCTTTTACATTCATAATTACTTACGCTAACAGTGGCTTCAAGAGGATTTCTTCACAATTGAAAGGAGTTCTTTTGAAAATTTCACACAGACAGGATTCAGCTATAGTCGACGGGTCGTTTTGTTGAGATTCAGAATCAAAATCGGGCGTTCGTCTATCCCCCAAAGGCCTGGAAAATATACTATTGTCAAAGGCTAGAAAACTCTAAAAGTATTCATTTTCCCTACTAGAAATCCTTTAACTAAATTATTATATTGTTTTGTAAATTACAATTTATCATAAATAATTAAGCTCAACCTTTCATCGGCTTCCTTGGCGTGATAGTCTCTTCCAAGCTGGGATGACAGAGGAAAGTTGGAGGAAAAAACATCCCTGTAATAAAGTCCCAGTCCCTATAAAAAGACCTATCAACACAAACACCGACAACAGCCTCTTGAAGATGTCACTATTGCAACACCTGTTTGGGACGAATGGACCTGGCCTCGTCGACACCCTAAGTGCCACCAAGGGCTCTGAATATATTTAGATCTATGGTAACAGAATCATTAAATTAATTCAGCGTTATGAAACCGTTTTAACCATCAGCTGGATTCATAGAAGGATCTATTTAGTTTAGTCATTCACTAATAAAATACAAAAGACATCAAAACAAAAACAGTGTTTTATCTTCTTAAAACTTAAAAAAAAACTTTTTCGTATGCTGACCATGGTCTGCGTTGCGCCGGTACCGATCCGCTGATTTAATGCCTTCAGCCAGAAGTGCAATGCGTGTTTGGAGGCAAATCATCCAACTCTTCCCATGTTTTTCCCCCAGATTTCTCCAGGTACCCATCTAAAGCTGGCATTGTTATCATACATACATATATGTATACATACGTATACATACATATACATGTATACATACATACATACATACATATATATATATATATATATATATATATATATATATATATATATATATATATACATATATATATATATATATATTTATATATGTATACATACGTTTTTTAATTATATCGCATCAACCTTCTCTTAAAAAATATTTCTGCACACTAAAAAAACAAACAAAAAAACACTTTTTAGGGTGTAGCCTGTTATGCAAACGTTTCGTTGGCAAAGATAGTTTTAAATATTAAAACTGTACGGTTACCATTTAAAATACCAAGGGCATTAAAAATTTTAATCTGATTGTTTGAATTGCTTAAGGGTAAACTTATACTGGCATACATATCTTAGTAAGCTAGGTAAAAACGGGAATTCAATTTGTAATCAAAAATACTTTCATATGCAGATTTACAGTTTTTAGTAGCTGAGGATGCCAAATTTTGAAAAAGAAACGTGGGTGAAAAATTAGCTAAAAACGGCTAAAACACTTTGCAGCAAACACCGTAAGAAGATGTAACTTTCATTTGGATTTGTTAGTAGTCTTTGACAATCAATCAAGGTTGCCACCTGTAGATCGAAAGCATTATTTTAGCACTATTTTATCCTAAGTAGCGCTGTAGCACGTGCTACATCTAATGACCAAATAGTGACACATTCGTGCTACAATTTGTCTCACTTTCACGGTGCAGTTTTTTTCTCTTTGTCTGGAACGAAATAATTAAAATTCTGAAAAAAGGCAGAATAATTTTACAAAAAGGGCGGAGCTCCTTTTTCCCGTGTTTCTTTTTGAAAGGTTGGCGTAAAGTTAATATAACCTGGACCGCCTTTTTACCGTGTTCGTTTCGAAAGAGTAGCGCTAACCTTGAAATAACCAGACGTAAAATTTGACCTAAACTAATCCAAGTACGATTAAACAGACCACGCATAAAAAAGAATATCGAGTGTAGCACCGAAAATCGTTGCGTGGCACGGAAATTTGGGCGAATTAAGCCCTTTAGGAACTGGCGGTGGTGGCAACCCTGGAATCAATAGATTGTTAATATTGGAATTTTAAGGGACGGAAAGCGTTGTCAAATTTAGCAATTAGTTTTGCTTATACATTCCGACCCTTCGACGTGGTAACACCGACAAAATATAACACTAACTAAAGGTCCAGACGTCGGGAAATATTTTTATTTTGATGTCCTTGATATCTGAAAACCGTTTTGGTGTTCATCCATAGACCTGTTAATTTGTTACAAACTGGAGACCAAACAGAATAGCTAGCTTACAAGGTTGGGAAATGCCACTAGTGTTGACACAAAACAACCTCAACACCATCTAGTGTTTGGTGACACTTGGCATTTTTCAGTGTAATAATAAGAATAATTCATTCAATTTGCGTAGTTGCTAAAATTAGTGCAGTAATAAGGGTCTGATCTCAAATCCTGACAGAAAAACTATTACAAAGCTTGAAAAAATGTCAAGTGTGGCCAAACGTCAGATGGCGTTGATGGTCTTTTTTGACGATGCCAGTGCCAGTTTCCACTCTTGTAAGTTACCCATACTGCTTGGTATTGACTCTTTGTGTTTTGGCGAGCTCAGTGAACTTTTTATTCAAGCCACCAGCAAAAGTTTTCTAAGGTATTTGAAACAGGCGACACCAGCTATTCATGGTTGTTTCTCTATTATCTGGCTAATTACCACCATTCTTGTTAGATGCCTGATGGCTATTTGCCTGTTCCCA
>NW_027062668.1:955788-1010462 GCF_032884065.1 Artemia franciscana
TTAATTTCTGATCGTTTTTTTCAAACAATGCATAGAAGTCGGCCTATCCCTCCAAGAAAAGTACCCCCTACGGAAAAACCCCAAAGATAATTCCAATCTTACCAAAAATTTTCCCTGGACGATTCCTCCGTAACATCTCCACATTTAAATTGAGTCACCAAAGAAACAGTGCAGCAAATAAAATATATTTCGTATAGATACTGTGGTAAATTCAACCCGTGTAACTCCTGGTAATTGCATCTGGATGGCTGCACACAAGATAGCTACACTCTTAATATTGCACTTCCGGTCATTGCACCAACGGACAATGAGGCCCAGGATCATTTTACTCGGATATTACACCCAGGATAACTCACAGAATATTATCTAGATATATTTTTTTTGGCACTTCAGATTCTTTTCTTACCCGTCTCACTCAAGTAATTCCTCCTGATCTTTCTGACCGTTTTCAAGGTCAAACTGTTTTTTAAATCCTCTTCCTAGTCGTAATCAGTTTCACCTCCAAATTTTTACAATACTATTTATTGCGATTGCACACAGATAATCAAATAAGCCTGAACTTACGTAAAACGATTGCAAACAAATTGTACCAAGAATGGTCTCCCCCACATGATTGTGTCAAGGACATGTGAAAGATTATTACCTATAATGTATCATTTTAGAATTCATTCTCTTATTGTCTTTACTAGAATGCAACTCATACTGAGAGCAGTGTTTCCACTTCAATTTTTAGAAATCCCTAAAAGGCTGGTGGAAAATCGCTAGAAATCCTTATTTTCAAAACAAAAATCCCTAAAAGTTTCCCCGTTTTCTGACTTCTTTCCGAGTCACAAGTAAAGCCTTATTATGCTGACTTTTAATAGTATTTGTTCAAGACGACTTATTTCGCAACTCAAGAACTTTTAAATTGTACCAAAACATCTTTTGATGTTTAAAACAATGCTTTCTATTTATCGACTAGCTAGGTTCGGTTTTGATTTATAGATTCCGGTGCCAGATCTCAGGTTCTGGACAATATGAATATATTTTATGTATTTGTTTTTCTTTGTCATTATTTTTCCTTCTCTATTACTATTTTTGCAACAAACCCGTTTTATTTGGATTGGTACAAAGGAATGGCATGAATGGTACCCAACCGGTCGCTTTTTCAAGCACTATTTTTGTTTTGACTTCTTTTTTATATATTGAGTTGGGCTTATGTTAATAAAAATGTCTGAAATTTTTTTCTCAAATTTAGAAAATCCTATTTTCCAAGGGGGGAGGCTCAGAGCCGTCCCCTAGAAGGTAATTTCGGGGTTGCTGCCCGGTGAAAAAATTCACCGAATTCTTGAAAAAATCCCTAAACCAGCACATAAATGACGACATTATTGAAGAAAATCCCTAAATCAATAAAAAAATCACTGGAATTATAATACTATTTACCATTGTAATGGATAGTTATTTTGCATCTTCACAATGTCTATACTGGTTCACGAATCAGAAGGCTGTAAAATTACCCCCCCTAGATGTGGAAAAATACCTTTAGATTGATGTTTGTTTTTTTCTCAAGCGAAAATCACCCTTGAAATTTTGAAAAATACCTTTTCGCATCTTTATGCAGAGAATAGAACAACATGCTTGCTTCCTCCCCGTATTTTCCTGATTGGGTACACAAGGTTTATGCTCTGATCAGTGAATATTGGTTATCGGTGATCTAATCGAACAATTTACTTTTTTCCCCTTGTCCATTCAAAACCCCAGTTCTTTCCCCAACAAATATAGTAACAATTTTCTTTTTACTCTAGTTAAGCTGGTTTAATTACTGAACACCAGCGACAATTTTGAAAATGACCTTTTTTTATAATTTTACGGAAAAAATTTGTCCCTCCCTTCAAAAATTTTAATAAGCATCGGACTTATTGTTTCTTTAATGAAAACAATCCAAAGAAAATGTTTTTCTTCCAATATATTTCCATTTATTACTGGCAATTAATTTAAAAAAAAATTCCACAAAATAAGTTTTTCAAGGAAAGTAAAGAGCTCCATTAAATCAAAAATGAGCAAAAATAAAATAATCTACCAAGCTTAAAAAATTTGCAATTTTGCGATTAGCAATTTTGCAATTTGCAATTCTATTGATGATATTACTCTGAGGTCTATATATGATATGGTGCGAAATCGGAAGTTTCAAGGGCGGTATAGTTGCATAAATGCTAATTTGGCACATACGGGGAGGTGTAATGAACCACTGTTTTCAATTTTTTTTATTAGTTAGCTTCCTGTATGATTTATTCGATTGAATAATAAATCTATGCGCTATATCGTGAAATATCACAGGATTTATAAAAAAACTAGAAATTTCTTAAGAATCCAGAAGACTTGTAAAAATCCCCAAATCCCCTAGACTGGAAACACTGACTGACAGTTCTGACCATTTTTCAATTCATACTACTTCCCTCAATGATCGTAAACGGTTTCGATATCCAGATTTTCCATATGTTATCCTTGAGCATCATTTAATATTGTTTTTGTGATAAAGATATGTTTCAGATATTGTATTATTGGTTATTTATTTTTTTATTGGAATACAACTAATAAGCACGATGGCTGGGTTATGTGCAAAAATATACATTGGATAAACAGGGTTTTGGCTAATTTCACATTAATACGTTTGTCTGAATGTTATATTATTAAAACAAGCTTTTGGTGCTAAATATTTAGGTTTTTATCTTGATTGTAATTAAAAAAAAGTATTTTTCAGCTGAAAGCAAGAAGCAACATAAAAATTAAAATGAAGAGAAATGATTACTTATATGAAGGGGTTTCCCCCTGTTTAACACCGCGCCCTTCACGCTAAAGTTTTTTACATTTACCTCTGACAATTACCCTTAATATCTCCATCAGTAAAATTGAGTGGGCAAAGAGAAAGTAAGACGAATGAAAATAATTTCGTATAGGAATCCTAGCAAGTTCCCAGGGTAAAATTTCCTCTGAAAAGTTTACCCCCGGAAGCTTCCCTCCAAATGGAACATTCTTCCCGTGGATAACCTCCAGCAGAAAATTCACCCCCAACCAAAAAATATATACATACTTCCCAATAAAAATAGTATGCATAAACAATGGTCAAACTTAAAGACCTTCCTCAGGGGTTTTGTCATGTTATTTCCAAAGGCATAGCTATGCTGAACAAAATGGCTGTTTCAAAATTTTGATCGGACGATTTTGGGAAAAGAGCACCCTGGGAGGGGGTCTAGTTACCCTCCAATCATTTTTATCACTTAAAAAGGAACATTAAAACTTTTAATTACCGTCCGAACAAGCCCTATCCCGATTTTCATTTGGTCGATAAGATCACCCCTGGAAGAAATAAATAAAAAAAAACAAGTTTTTCTTTTTACTGAAAGTAAGGAACGATATTAAAACTTAAAACGAACAGAAATTACTCCGTATATGAAAAGGGGCTGTTCCCTCCTCAACACCCCGCTCTTTACGCTAAAGTTTGACTCTTTCTCTCTTTCTTTCAATCTGAAGGTGCCATTTTCGTTAAGATTCTATGACTTTTAAGGGGTGTTTCCCCCTATTTTCTAAAATAAGGCAAATCTTCTCAGGCTCGTAACTTTTGATGGGTAAGTCTAAACTTAACAAAACTTATATATTTAATATCAGCATTAAAATGCAATTCTTGTGATGTAACTATTGTTATAAAAATTCCGTTTTTAGAGTTTTGGTTACTACTGAGCCGGGTCGCTCCTTACTACAGTTCGTTACCACGAACTGTTCGAAATAGTTGACTGTTAAATTCTTTGGCTTTTAGAGGGTGTTTCCCCCCTTTTTTTGCAAATAACGCAATCAAATCAAATATCAACTGTCAAATTTTTTGTCTATTAGAGGGTGTCCTCCCCCCTTTTCGAAAATAACACAAACTTTTAACGGCTCGAAGCCTTTGATGGGTAACACTAAGCTTAATAAATCGTACATATGTGGAATCAGCATAAGCCGATTCGTTTGATATATCCACTGGTATCAAAATTCTGTTTTTCAGAGTTTCGGTTGCTATTGAGCCGCATTGCTCCTTATTTACAGTTCGTTATCACGAATTGTTTGATTTGAGATGGAAGCTACGAGTTGTGATGCAGTAAAATATGACTCTATATTTCTGCTTTTTGGTCAAAAATTTGCATTTTTTGAAACTTTGAGCGACGAGCGGCACGGGTTAACGTCGTTTAATCGAGCTTAAATTTCGGCTATCTACATATCTGGAACGGAAAATTGTTTCGTGGGGTTAAGACGAACAAAATTCTGACGTTGATTTTTTGCGGTCACCCTAATACATACACAGTTGCTCGTTTAAAGATATCAGATTTATTCAGATCGCGACTTCATTACGGTCAGTAGCAGAAGAAGCATTCTTTTTTTCTGAGCGGGATTGTCACCTTGAAGAATTTTAGTAGATGCACAAGCAAGAAATTTTGGTATTTATTATTATTTGGTAATATTTTTGGCATAAGTGGCAAAAGGTGTAGGTGTTGCAATGTTGCAAGGGGGCTAAGGAATGAGCTTCCACCAGGAATTCTAATGGTCCTTTACAGTTTTCCTTTCAGTCTCTATCTCTCTTACCCTGGGTTTTCAATGCTGCGATTCCCCGAGAAAAGGGTCGTTTTGCATAACCCGTCAAATTTTCTCCGTTTTTTGATGCAGGTTAATCCATTACAACGCCGAGTGCGTTGCAATACTTCCACTGAGTCACTGAAAATCGCATCTGTTAATACGAATTGAAACCGTTTTAGAACCAAGCAACTAAGATACTAATCATGTTTATCAGAAGTTTCCCATTCGTATTTGACAAAATCCCATTAATACCTGACAAAAAAAATCAGGGTCACATCCTTTTAATTCAAGGTTTTAATCCTCATGGCATAGGGAGATATTTTCAGGGAATGAACATAGAATATATGAGTTAATATTTTTAATTAGGCTTAGTTATCCTAGGCTAATACATGTTGGTCCTTGGAGTATTTTTCTTCGCTTCTAGAACTTGATTTAGCCTAATGCTATGCATACACTGTTTAGATATTTTATAATATTTTTTATTTCGCTTCAACAGTTGCAATGAACAGTTTCTATGTGATCATTTTTTAAAACTTTTCATGCATCTACTGTCCATGACCTGTTTTGCGCTAAAAAAAATCGCATCAATGTGAACTAACGGTTAAGGTTGTTTGCTGTGGACTAGTTCTTTTATGTCAAGTTTTAAAAGAGTTCATTTTTCACAAAATAAAGTAGTTCATGTTGCAGGAGACTACGTGAGATTTAAAAATAGTGCTTTCAGTATTAGTAAATTAAAAATATGATAGAACCATATACGCCCCCAGGGCATAACTTACAACGCCTGTCCCAGGACCCTGGAGTGTTTAATCGACACCGAAGCTTTTTAAATATGATCTTTGAACAATTTTTAACAAAATGGCCATCTCAAAATTTCAACAGATGTATCTGGGAAAAAAGGGCGTGGAGGGGGGGGATAGTTGGCCTCCGATCACTTTCGACTCTTAAAAAGGGCACTAGAACTTCCGACTTCCAATCGAATGAACCCCTTCCGAAGTTTGTGCGACGACACCCTCCATATGAAGTACAACTAGAAAAAAATATTAAATAAATAATAAAATATAGGAGCCACATGGCCTTTACTATAGGCAACGCTATAGTGTTGCGTCTGATTAAACGCACTATAGCTAGTTGAATTTTCTACAGAGCGCGAAAACTATTGATGCTTGTATTACTGTCTTCTTGGCTATTTGGCATGCGTATATCTCTTTCTCCATTCAACTTAACTCCATTCAATTTAACCCCTTTTTTATAAAATCCTAAAAAGGGCTTATGCCAGATTTGCTTCTCATTCAATCGGACTATCTATCTTGGCTTTTCTATATTAGCCATGGCTTAATGCACACAACTAATTGATTTAATTAGCTCATCATTACATAAACCTTATTCAATTCAACCCCCGAGGAATTTCACCCTCGTTTATTTCAACCCCCCTTTAACTCAATTTCATATAACTCAACGCTCATGTAACTCAATCCCCATTTAAATCTACCACTGTTTGACTAAAATCAGCCCCTTAATGTGAATAAGTTTGAACTAGCGTTGATTAGACCTCATAATTTCCTTCACACTTAGCTCGCAGTTGTCAGTATATATTCCAATGCCAAAAACTTAAGATAAATCTGAGATTTTAATAATTTTATAGGGTTTAAGCTTTAAGTGAAATTGGGCTTTTTGTGGTTTTAGGGAAAAGGTTTCGGCGGTAAATTTGTCAAACGTTCAAATAATTCGCCAACTGTAAGGTAAATATACCGTTCGATTTACTACCCAACACTCTTTCCAAATATAATAATGCAACCGGAAAATTGTATACAGCCAAATGCTGTATCCTGGCATTAGGGGGGGGAGAGTTGGGACACAATTGTAAAGGAAGCATTTTCAATATTTTGAGACAACATTAAATGGCAAATTGAATGGTTATCTTTCAGCTAACGAATTAATAGAAAGAGCAAAAAGCTTACCAATCTGGCTACCCCAGAACTTTTTTCAAAATTAAAAAAAAAAATTTCAGGAATGCACCTATGTGGTTTTCTCTTAAGAATGTGACAGCTACTGCTGTAACTGTGATTTAGTGTGCCCAGGTCCTGGGCATGAAAAGCTATGCTAATTTTCAATACATACGACAGTAGGATAAATTGTTGTTTATTAGAAGAGTGGGGGGGGGGCGAATAGTTTTGTATTGAGCAGCATAAAAAATATCAGAATTAACCAATGATAAAGACCATTTTATTCGAGTCGAATTATCACTTCCGTCAAAACGGGCAGAATCAAATTTTCTAGTTGTATTGTTCATATAGGGAGGGTTCTACTGAGTGGTATTTGAGCCATTTAGGGTTGAGTAAAACGAGGGTTGACTTTCTTAGGGGTTGAGTCGAATGAGGGATGAATTAAACTGTGGTTGAGTTAGACCGGGTTGAGTTGCAGTAAAATCGAGTTAAATAGCATTTGAATTGTATGGATGTTGACTTACATGGGGGGTTGAGTTGAATGGTGTTGAGTTGTTTAAGGATTGAGTTGGATAAGGGTTGGGTTGCACGGGATTGAGGTTAACAAGAGTTCAATTAAACGAGAGTTCAGTTAAACGGGGGTTGGGTTGCAAGGGGGTTGACTTAAACGTGGATTGAGCTGAACATGTGTTAAGCCAAATGAGTTTTTTTTATTGGGGTTGTTTCAAACGAGAATTCAGTTATGCAGGAGCCTAGTTAATCAGATATTGCAAAGGGTCAAAATTTAACTTCAATAGTGAAAAATAAAGCTAAATTCTGGCTTAGAGTATGGAACGATTGAAGCCGCCCACGATCAGGATGTGTTGAAGATTTAAAACAAAAAACTAAAGCGGCTTACAAGAGGTATCTTATGTCAGTAAGGTATCGTGGCATGGATTTCCCTGTGAATAAACGTGTACAACGTAAAGTGATTAATTCTGAAAAGCTTGAAAATTATTATTCTTGCAGTGATGCCATACCACCATCTATCTGGCAGAAGCATTATTCTTCATTTTTTTAAGCTGTTAACTATTCCGTAGATGTCGTGTATTCTCGTTTCATTGCACTTTTTTTTTCTACCCGTATTTCACAGCGACATGCAATTCACATTACATGTTCATCTTTCGAAAGTTGCCCTGCACTTGTTTTTCATTTACAGTTACTTTTTCAGATGTTGTATATGCACACTGAGTGTTCCAGAGAGTATACTATGTGGCACTATAAGTCCAATATTAAAAGAAGGAAAATTACTGCTTCTTGTAATACAAGTAAATTACTTGAATATATAATTATTCCCCATCTAACGAATAGGACTAATAAAGGAGAGAACCAGTTTAGTTTTCCGCCTGGGATGGGTTGTCAGCATACTGGATAATAATTCAAACGAATTTACATTAGTACTTCAGATCTTTCCAAATCATTTGTCAGTGTAATCCATTCCCAGCTTTTTTTATTTCCTGTATATTTCAGGTGTTAATTTTTCAGTTATCCTGCCCGGTATTGGTATTCCAATTCTATACTTAGTTTGAAATCTTCTCCAACCA
Source organism: Artemia franciscana (assembly GCF_032884065.1). Classification (NCBI taxonomy): domain Eukaryota; kingdom Metazoa; phylum Arthropoda; class Branchiopoda; order Anostraca; family Artemiidae; genus Artemia; species Artemia franciscana. Next base: position 963,902 of record NW_027062668.1, read on the forward strand.
ATACTATTAAAGTTAAAGTGGGGTTAGACAAGGTGGCGTTTTGTCACCTACACTTTTTGATGGCGTGCTTACGAAAATCTCCTCTACGTATTACTATGATATTTATGATGATTCTTATTTTGATTATGCTGAAGAGTTACTCCTGATTAGTCGGACAAGGATTGGTGTCTCTAAAATGGTATCTTCTGTTTCTAGTGCTCTTTTTTCTGGAATTTATATTTCATTGAATTAAGAGAGGTGTTATTTTTTATCTTTAGCTGTCCCCCCCCCCACAATAAAATCTACATATTTTTCGACTCCCAATTCTGACACCGGGAAATTTTACTTTCTTTTCGAAATGTCTTTGGTCTTTTAGTATGATTATCTCAAAATTGAACAAAAAAGCGTTTTTAACTAAAAGTAAGGAGTAACATCAAAACTCAAAACCGAAAGAAATTATTTCGTACATGGAGGGGTATCCTCTGCTCATCCCCCCCGCTATTACTTGAAAATTTTATAGTGCTTTAAAAATACTCCTCGTTCCAATTTAGCTGCTCTTATGTTTGAACAGTCGTTCTTAAAGAATTGTGGCAACAGTTCAAACTGGAGCATAAAGAGTGGGGGGTTGACAAGGGTAGCAACTCTTATATATGGAATAATTTCTGTTCTTATGCATTTTGGTTTTATTCATTTCTAACGGAATACTAACGGACGTTCACTTCAAAAACGGAAAAATGAAATTAATGAAGATAGCGGTGAAAACCATCACAAGCATGGTTTTCCACCTCTGAATTAAAATATTCCTTACAAGCTTGATTTAATTATTGACATAACAGATACCTTTGATAAAGACCTTGCTTCGGAGTTTTAGATTTTCATTTACCTTTAGCAAGGTCGACTATTACTGTTCGAGGAGCTTCAAAACACAAAAAAGTAACAGGAAAAACAATAGTGAAATTGATCAATCGTTTTTCAGAAGTGTTTTCTCCCTCTTCCTTTGATTTTATTTTTCTAATAACTGTTGATGAGTAACTTTAAAATTAATAAACTTTAAAAATTTCGCATTTCCACGAAAACCGATTATTTTCCCAGCCCCAGCATCCTATATGTATATATATATATATATATATATATATATATATATATATATATATATATATATATATATATATATATATATATATATATATATATACATATATATATATATATATATATATATATATATATATATATATATATATATATATATATATATATATATATTGCGCCCACTGAAGACAGATGTCAACATCAAATTGAGATATTTGGATACTTTTGTTTTTTGTTTGTTTTTTGCAATTTTGTGTTCTAATATCTTAAAAAAAGAAGCGATTTCTTTTTTTTTCCTTTTGCATGATCAAAATGGAGCACAATCATCACAGCAACTTAAGAGGGCAATAACATATTCAGAGTAAAATTAAAAAGAGGGGAAAACATGAAATATATATGAGTCTATAGAACTATAGCGCCTATAGTACTAAAGAGTCTACAGCGTCGATAGCACTACACTCTATAGAGTATATAGACTCTATAGATCCTATAGCACTGAACTCTATAGAACACTAAAGAGTCTATAGCACTACAGATAGAAACGTTAAAACAAGCTCAGGTTCATTCTATTTCATTTTTTAGTCATTTTATTAATTGGTACTCCCTGTGAGTAGCCTTACAAAAACGTTTGACGCTCTGCAAGCAACATAGTGACACCAACTCTTAGGCACTTACAGTCAAAGAGAGCGGGAGAGAGGGGGGGGGGGTATCCAAATATTTCTAGAAGAGTATTTTATGCTTCAAAAATACATTTCAAGTAGAATTTTATTTTAATTGTTACGAAATTCTTGCGCAAAAAGTCTGCATCTACAAGATTCTTTCCAATACTCCGAATAATTAAACATTAAAATTTAGGCTATTATTCTTAATCTGAAAAGGAGATAGCTTCGAATTGGGAAAATCAGAGGAGAAATTTTAGTCTACAAAGTTATCAAAATTTTTGCTCCATTTTAGCGTAATTTTATACCATTTCCTGTATCCAAAAGCAAGAAATTTGCTTGCCAATTAAAAAGAAAATTTATTTCACACTATTAACAGTCTGAGAAAGTGATTCAAGTTCTATTACCTTTGGAAACAGACCAGATGTTTTCTGCATAATAAATCCAGCTAGTAAGGAGAAATATTATTTAGTTTTTCAAGACTGCGTTGAAAATTCTTAGAACCAGTATTTTAGAATAACTTAGAAACTGAAAAGAAGATAACAACAGTAGGACTTCAATTCGACGTTACTAATTTCCCCACAAGATTCATGGCTTTTATTTTGAAAAATTGCTCGATTTTGAAGGGGGAGAGAGAGGATAGCCTAATTCTCTAATTTTCTAAATAAACATTAGTAGAAAAAAGTTAATTGTCAAATTTTTCGCAGTTTGTATGCTTCTCTCATATTTTTAATTTTTCACATATATTTCCCTCGCATGTTTGTCAAACATGGATTCTATTTACAATCTATCGGCGTCCCAAATTATCATGGCCCGCAGAACAGAACCCTTAGTGACAACCACTGCCTGTCACTCGCTGGCTGCATATCCCTCAAAGTGCATGCCTGTACAGGCTGTATCTAGAGATGTGACTTGACTGCAGCGACATGGCTGCACATCCCACACATCTTTTCTGAAATACCGCTAGATCCATCTAGTTTTGTCTCAGAAAACTGCTGACACAGGCCTGGATGACAAAACCACAGGCCAAGTAGGCCTGCCATGATTTTTCAGAACTTTAATTTCTGGTTTGATAAAATATGTTTCACAGAATCCCCTTTTTCTGTGTAAATAAAATTTGAACAGGTCCACTTTCAAGTCTAAAAGTTATTGTTCAAGCTTTCAAGTTTTTAGTTATTTATAAGAGAGCAGGCGTTGATCTCTAATTGGGAACGCCAGCCACATACCCATACACAGAGATTCGCCAGAAATAAGTCTGAAGGACATCCATCCTTGATAATAAAAATAATCCCTTAGACCATACTTTTCTTCTGATCCCACCCCCTGAGTTTTGGATCCTATGGAAATGTTTAATCGTGGTTTCAGCCACAGCTGCAACCTAGTAAAGAACAAACCACGGCCCACAGTAACCAACAGTTTAAACTTATACAAAGTTTAAAATAAAAAAAAATATTCCTTAGAATATACTTTTCTTCTGGACAAACCTCCAAAATTTTTGATCATATGATTGTTTAATGTTAACGAAATAGCTTACGCATATTTACGTCGATATATATCCCTGTTGACTCTTTGTGCAAGGTATTCACCAATTCGATCAAGCTTCTCTGGAGATGAACAGCTGTAGAATATCAATTTGTCCAAATTTGCTCGTATAAGACCATCCTAGGTTGGAATTAAAATATAGCAACAAACACGCGTAAAAAAGGCTAGTAGAAACTGGTGTGCATAACTTTAAAGTTTAAGGCCGTGATTAAGTGGACCGATGGAACTCGAAAATCCCATGTTAAAATTGAAAATTTATATTTAAAAAGTAATCAAGTATTCGTTGGCGGAAAATACCGCTTTTAATATCAGGCCGCAGGTTCTTAAAGATGCTACAAAATGATTGCTAGGATTTTGCTCTATTTTCTCTAATTGCTTAAAATCTTAGAAAATGTATAGCTCTTTTTCACAAGTGTACTCTATGAAGGATATTGCTTTTAGAACAAAATCGGTACTATCATGAGCAGAAGACAATAACCTGTAAGATGATTGCAATCATTTCTGATGTATTTTCCTGTTTTCGAACAGTCCCATAAAATATTTTCAGCTACCTCAAATTTTTACAAGTTTTTTACTCGAAAGAATTGTTTCAGGTCGCCGATAACGCCCCTAGAGACCAGATTGACAAGCTGGTATAATTAACCTGCTATTTCTGCCAATGAATAAGTGCTATTTGAAAGGTTTTTGTCAATCAACGGTCTCTAGAGAATTGAGAGACAGAAGGCTACCCTAACTTCTATTTTGAACCTCGATGTTTTCAAGTTCACTTAATCACGGCCTTAAAGCCTCGTCTTGATTGACAACACTCACCCTGCCAGCAGCATTTTTTTTGGCGATCGATCGTTTTTCGACAATCCGTTATGATTGGAAAGTCTTCAAAAATTTTGAAGGCTATGATTGGCAGTCCAGTCGAAGCCAATCCTGCTGCTGACAGGATGACTAATGCCAATCAATTGGAGGCTTATGAGTGCTAGGCATAACAATGTGCCTTAAAACCATAAAATACATGGAAATTATCCACTTAGATAACTTCGAAACCTGAAGATTCCACGTCGGCTCTATCAAAACATGTTTATAATTATCCAAATCATTTTGTTTTGTTTGAGAACGTTTTTTTTATATCTAGGCACCAAGGTTTAAAGCAAATTTTCAGGGAAACAATCGAAACAAAAAAAAAAATTATTCAAGAATAATTCCATAAACAGAGATACAGGTGAATTTGGATTGAATTCAATTTATGGTAATTTACTAAGGTCAAATAAAGCAAATCTCATTTCACCTAAGAGTTTTGACCTCTGTCCACCTGATATGTCAGATAAATCTAATGAACCGGAACAGAAAAGGTCAAGGAAATTTGCTTCCGCTGTTGCATTGAAAAAAAATAAGAGCAATAAACTATACGTAATTAGCCTATTGGGTATAAATTTTGTTTGTTTTTATTAATGTCTTTTAGTTTTACTGCTGATGATGGACACAGTATATGTGTCCGAAATATCCAGTTACAAAAATGTATATTTGTTTCACTGTCAATTAAAAGGTTTCATCCATATGTTGAACTGTTATATTTTGAAAATTATCCATGTTAATCCAAGTAGATATGTTGCAACATTATATCATAAGATGATTGTAAACGACAAACCATCGGGGTATTGTATTCTGCACTAGAAGTTCAATTATATTCCATTATTTCTAAATTTTAAAGTGGTATGAAAAGCCTTTCGAGTAGATGTCCCACTGATCACAAACACCAAAAACAAGAAGAACAATAGAGAATTTTTTTAACACAGTGGGAAACAAATTCGAATGAATATTTCGGCCCTATGTCCAAGGCCGTCCTCAGCAATACAAAAAAGGAAAAACAACTTACAAGAATATAAAATCAATAAAATTAAAATGAACAGTTTTTCAAAACAGTCCCAGCATCCTTACCTCAGCGAAGTTCAACCAGGAGTGATAAATAAATTGTAATGAAACGAAGCAATTCACTCAAATGAAAGAAAATGATTTAAAAACACGTTTTTAATGCCAGCCTAGCTTTTTTCGCTGCTGATCTTACAGGTCTAATTGTGACAGGTTCTGAGTTAATATCTATTGGTTTTTTATATATATTTCGCAAGGTCATTTTTAATTAAATTTGTGTATAGAACATTCAAAGAATATTATACCTAAATCCCTATTTAAGGAAATATTATTATTAATCTTAAGTCTGATTTCAATTGCTTTTCGAACTACTTGCTTTATGCCTAGATCATTGCTAATAATGGCGGATTATTCAAAAAGTATTTTGTGGCTAGGATTTTCTAAAACATGGCTACTTAAAAACTTTTTAATATTTATTTTTTCATTTTTTTTATAGTAATGCTAGAAAATCCTGCGCCCTTTTCATTGAATGTCTCTTCCCCCACGACATATTCCTACAAAGAAAGATCGTCCCACATAGCCCCCTCGCCTCAACCCCCCCACCAACCAAAAAACTCCCCCTGAAAACGACTCTACACTTCCCAATAACCATTACTGTGTGTAAACAATTGTCAAAGTTTGTAACTTGCAGCCCCTCCCCCGGGGACTGTGGGGGAGTAATTGATCCCCATAGACATAGTTATTATGGTTTTTGACTATGCTGAACAAATGGCTATCTCAAAATTTTGATCCGTTAACTCTGGGTAAAAATGAACGTGGGAGGGGGCCTACGTGCCCTCCAATTTTTTTTTGTCACTTAAAAAGGGCACTAGGACTTTTTATTTTCGTTAGAATGAGCACTCTTGCGACATTCTAGGATCACTTGGGCGATACCATGACCCCTGGGAAAAAAACAACAAATAAACACTTACCTGTGATCTGTCTTCTGGCAAAAAATATGAAATTCCACATTTTTGTAGGTAGGAGCTTGAAACTTCTACAATGCTTGAATTTTCGCAATAGGGTTCTCTGATACACTGAATGCGATGGTGTGATTTTCGTTAAGATTTTATAACTTTTAGGTGGTGTTTCCCCCTATTTTCCGAAATAAGGCAAATGTTCTCAGGCTCGTAACATTTGATGACAAGGACTATTTTGATGAAACTTATATATTTAAAATCAGCATGAAAATCCGATTCTTTTGATGTATCTTTTAGTATCAAAATTCCGTTTTTTTAGAGTTTCGTTTGATATTGTGCCGGGTCGCTCCTTACTACAGTTCGTTACCACGAACTGTTTGATATTTTCTTCAATAGGGATTTATGAGAATATTCACTGAATGCTCTATACACAAATTTAATTAAGAATGACCATACGAAATATTATAAAAAACCAATAGATATTAACACAGAACCTGTCACAAATAGACCTATAAGAGCAGCAGCGAAAAAAGCTAGGCTGGCATTAGAAACGTGTTTTTAAATCGTTATCTTTCATTTCAATGAATTGCCTCGTTTGATAACAATTTATTTATCAGTCCTGGTTGAACTTCGCTGAGGTAAGGATGCTGGGACTGTTTTGAAAAACTGTTCGTTTTAGTTTTATTGATTTTATCCTCTTGTAAGTTGTTTTTCCTTTTTTGTATTGCTGAGGACGGCCTTGGACATAGGGCCGAAATATTCATTCGAATTTGTTTCCCACTGTGTTAAAAAAATTCTCTATTGTTCTTCTTGTTTTTGGTGTTTGTGATCAGTGGGACATCTACCCGAAAGACTTTTCATACCACTTTAAAATTTAGAAATAATGGAATATAATTGAACTTCTAGTGCAGAATACAATATCCCGATGGTTTGTCGTTTACAATCATCTTATGATATAATGTTCAACATATCTACTTGGACTATCTGTCCTTATTCAATTATGTCCTTATCTGTCCCATTCAATCTGTCCTTAGTTTAGTTTTATGCACAAATTGCAATAATCAAAAACGTTATAGAGTCAATACAGATAAAGATAATATAGAGTTAATGTTAACATACTTCATATAGAATTTTATATAATAACGCTAATACAGAACTTTTATGCACAAATGGAAACAGTCGAAAACGTATGAAGCTTTAACAGGCAAAAAAGAGAAGGTATTTTTGGAGAATGGGGCTAGATTTTGAGAATACTCTTTTGGTATTTTCATTGAAAAGCACAAAGAAATCCCACCAAACCACATATTTTGAATATTGCCTTTTTTGCATCTTCATCAGACAAAAATTTAATATCCCTCCTTACATTTTCGTTAATTGGCCCCTCTGCCAGGAACCAGTTTGGTGTCTAGTGAAATATCATTATTATTTCTTAATTTATTTACAGAAGGTGCACCCACATGGAAGGACAAGAGAGGCTTCAGCCCCCTACACTAGATGGCAAAAAATATGTTGAATAAATTTTTTTGTAAAATTCAGAATAAATTACGCCTTTCTGGAAGTGAGACCTTTAATTTAAACATTAGCCCCCTGGAGATCTGTCTACGACAAACCATATTTAACTACAATACAAAAGACGAAAATAGCCTATAAAAAAATAAATAAAATAAAAATAACTGAGCAAACGGACTTAAATAGCTGTTTATTTCGCGTTTAACGGTTAACAAGCTAACGTTAAAGACGAATATAGTTTGACTATATTTCTCACTCGAAATCAATGGGTCTTGAATCTAAGAAGTCTTTCTTAAAGAATTGTGACGAAAAGTCAAACTTGAGCGTAGATAACGAAAGTTAAGGAATGAATAGTCCCCGTCATACACGGAATAATTTCTCCTCGTTTTTAAGTTTTAATGTTGCTCCTTACTTTCAGTTTAAAAAAAATATTTAGTTTCTGGCTGTCTCCCCATGGAAAAATTTTTCACGTGGAAAATCCACCCCTGTGGAAACCCCCCCCCCTGAAAAAATTCCGCATATGTCCCAACAACAAATGTACTTTATGTGAACAATAGCCAAATTGCATAACCGCCTGTTTGGACCTTAAGGGTCTAGTGCCGTCCTTCTTATTTACTTACTTACTTAAATCTAGTGAAGCCCAATCTTTTTGGTTACTTAAAAAGGGCACTAGAACTTTTTATTTCTGATGAAATGAGCCCGCTCCTGATCTTCTAGGATCGCTGATTCGATACGATCACCCCAGGGGAAAAATAAATAAACATTTATTTATTTCCGCGATCCTTCTTCGGACAAAAAAAAAGCAAAACCTAATGTGTTTATATATAAGAGCTTTAAAACTCTCCGAAAGGGTTATCTGATATGGTGAATCAGACAGTGCAATTTTCATCAAATCTCTTGAGATTCTGGGGATGTTTCTCCCATTTTTCAAAATTGGGTAAATTTTCTCAGGTTCGTAACATTTGATGTGTAATATCAAACTTAATGAACCTTACGTATTTGAAATCAACATAAACATTAGAATCAACGTTTTCCAGAAAAATGGACAGCAAGACTGAGAAAATCCGCTAATCAATACAAACTTTAATGGTATATACCATCAGCCAACAGAGCCTTGATTGGTTGAGTTTTTAATATCTTTGCCCACATTTCTAGAAAACACAAAATTTACAGGCGTTCTAATGCATCTTGGTACTTACGTGTTATATCGACCACATGGTTGCTGTTGATCTGAGTAAAACCGGTTTCTCTGTCTGCATTCGGAGATAATTAGCTCAGTCTCAGAGAGATAAACGGTAAAAAACTACTATGCAGGTTTATTTTAAGACAAATATTTAATATAAAGAGTTGGTTACGCTGGGTTAGGTATTTAATATGTGTTCTGGGAGGTCTGCTTTCCATAACTCTCTGTCGTAATTTCCATGATTTTGTTATTAAAGTTCTGGATTTTCAACATATTTTGGTATATTTCATTAGGATTATCTAACTTCACTTCTTGAGTGTGGTCACTATAACACGTAAGTACCTAAATCAATACATCAGTACTTTTCATGAGAGTAAAGTTATTCCATCTCTTTGCTTTCAACAACATTTACTTCGAAAAAAAAGATAGATTGGTGCATTTCATTAACTCGGCTATGAAAAGAATCAAAAAGTGCTTTAAAATTGAATCAGAATAAATTGTATGAAATTGAATAATGAAATATGAATGCGAAATTAAATTGAATTAAAATTAAATTTCATAATCAAATTAAAAAGTAATTTAATTTTTTCTCGGAATGAGTTTTCAAGCAGTAAAATAACTTTGCTCTTTGGTTACAAACTGATGTCCAAATGACACCTACGTCCGAGCCACATCTTTTGATTAATAAAAAACCTACATTTTATCCCTCTAAAATTTCTTCAGTTTGAAGTCACATTCTACAACAGAAGCAGAAAATTGAAATGGCAAAAATTTGGTCTGAAAAGCCTGTGAACACTCATTTCTCCCCAATATTGTCGACTAATACAACAAGTGTTCCAGTTAGAAATTGCAATTTAATTCGTATGTACTTGAAATTTAATGCTAATTACCTACGCACCAGGAACGGTTAATGTCCTGTTCACGCTTGAAACTTGTACATAATTCAGCCAAAAGAAAAAGAGAGGTTTTTACCTATAGTACCATAAGAAAACGTGCACTTTAATTTCATTGGTTCGCGTCTGTGATGTAGGTCATTTCGATAGCAAATCAAATTTTTCCTTCATTTCTGTAATTTATGGAGAGACACATAACCCCATCTTTTTTAAACCTTATTGATTCTCAAATTTGAAATTTTAAAATAGAATCAGTTACTAGTAAGCCAGTAACCAGTTCTCTGAGCTGTGACAGTGATGCAATATGTTTAAAGCCTGTGAACAGCCTTTTGGTGTGAAAAGCCTGTGAACACTCATTTCTCCCCAATATTGTCGACTAATACAACAAGTGTTCCAGGTAGAAATTGCAATTTTATTCGTATTTACTTCAAATTTAATGCTAATTACCTACGCACCAGGAACGGTTAATGTCCTGTTCACGCTTGAAACTTGTACATAATTCAGCCAAAAGAAAAAGAGAGGTTTTTACCTATAGTACCATAAGAAAACATGCACTTTAATTTCATTGGTTCGCGTCTGTGATGTAGGTCATTTCGATAGCAAATCAAATTTTTCCTTCATTTCTGTAATTTATGGAGAGACACATAACCCCATCTTTTTTAAACCTTATTGATTCTCAAATTTGAAATTTTAAAATAGAATCAGTTACTAGTAAGCCAGTAACCAGTTCTCTGAGCTGTGACAGTGATGCAATATGTTTATATTCATACAAAAAAAAAAAAAAAAAAAAAAAAAAAACAGGAAAAATAACAAACACGAAAAGCAATGAAAGAAGAAGAGAAAAAAATTATGAAAGATGTGACAGAGCAATTTATCTTACTGTATTTAATTTCATAGATATTGACGTATTCTTTTCGATTTCTTATGGATAATGATAAATGAAAATGTGTTTTGAGTGGGAATAACACATCCAATAGATTCAACCGTTTTGGTGATTATCGAAAAGAAAGAAGAAAACTCTGATGAATATGGTGCATCCTCTCTGTACGACTGTCAAACCCTCTCAAGAAATTATAAAGTGTTAATAACGAAAAAGGTCACGCGCAGTTAAGAGTGAGTGATATCGCTCACCCTCCCCCAATCAACAACATCCACCAGTTCTCTGTGATTCAACTTAACAAATTAGAGATGAAATACATTGTCGGCGCTGCAGTTGTGCGAGATTTTGGTGTTAATCCCCATGGTGCCTCCAAATTATGCCACGGAACCTTTCATGTAAGATAACTTCATATTTTACGCAATGATATGAGATATAACGGGGCAAATTTCGTCCTTAACGCAGGTAGTTACAAGTACACTTGAGTTCTACATAGACAATTATATACGTAAATTTATTTCCTGTTATGAGAAAGTCAACATTGTAGCAATAAAATAGAATTCCTGAATGACCAATTCATGCATTTTTTAATAAATTTTTTATAAAAATTTATAAAAATTTTATATAATAAAAATTTTTTATAAAAATTTATAAAATTTTTTATAAATTTTTTTTATAAATTTTTTAATAAATTTAACCAATTTAATGCATTTTTTAAATAAATTAATATACTTGTCCTTGAATGCCTTTTACCCTTCATTACAGCTTGAATTTCCATACCCATTCTATATTTTTAATTTTTGCACAGTTTGATTATGATGAATGTAACGACTTTAGACAATGATAATGACAGGGTTCGGACAGGTCGGTTCGTTTCGAATTATAGGCTCTGTCCTATTTTTTTAGGATTTCCCAGGCCCAAATATAGGATTCGGAAGTCCTTGGGATTAGATCTGTGGTATATGGCGTGGGATGCCTGGTCACATAAATTACCAAGTTTCATCCTGATCCTTCCAATCTAAGCGTTTTCCATGATTTTAGGTCCCCCCAAATTCCCCCACAATGTCACCAGATCCGGTCGGGATTTAAAATAAGAGCTTTGAGACCCGATATCCTTCTAAATATCAAATTTCATCGAGATCCGATCACCCATTCGTAAGTTAAAAATACCTCATTTTTTTCTAATTTTCAGAATCACCCCCCCCCCCAAACTACCCCAAAAGAGAGCAGTTCCGTTCTGGTTATGTCAATCATGTATCTATGACTTGTGCTTATTTTTCCCACCAGGTTTCAGCCCAATCCCTCCAATCTTAAGCGTTTTCCATGATTTTAGGTCACCCCAAACTCCCCCCAATGTCACCAGATCCGGTCGGGATTTAAAATAAGAGCTTTAAGACACGATATCCTTCTAAATATCAAATTTCATTGAGATCCGATCACCCGTTCGTAAGTTAAAAATACCTCATTTTTTCTAATTTTTCAGAATCAACCCCCCCCCCCCTCCCAACTATCCCAAAGAGAGCGGATCCGTTCTGGTTATGTCAATCATGTATCTAGGACTTGTGCTTATTTTTCCAACCAAGTTTCAGCCCAATCCCTCCACTCTAAGTGTTTTCCAAGATTTTAGGTTTCCCCCTCCAAACTCCCCCAATGTCACCAGATCCAGTCGGGACTTAAAATAACAGCTCTGAGACACAATATCCTTCCAAACATCAAATTTCATTAAGATCTGATCAACCGTTCGTAAGTTAAAATACTTCATTTTTCTATTTTTGTGTGTCGTGTTTGTGTCATGTCATGTTTGTGTGTCGACTGACGTCATGAAGTTAGTTGTCGTCATGTTTGTTATGACGATGACGTCATTAAAGGTATTTAAGACATTCGTTCATGGAAAAATGTTTAATTGTAAAATGACTGAAGAACCTACAATGGCAACAGCCAAGGAAGCTGCTCAAAGAGTCTATGCCAAAAAACTTGCTGCTGATAGAGAAAGTAAGAAAAGAAAGCGTGCCGAGGAATCACAAGAACAGCAAGAAAACAGGCTTGCGGCTAAAGAACGCAAAACCGCGCAGTTAGATGAAAATCCACCTGGACAGCGAGAGTCAAAACATATCAAAACTGAAAATGATAGCGATGATGATTGGGTTTGGGATTTTGACTTGGATAAGGTCATCAATGCCTACCAGATTTAAGCTAAAAAAACAAAGGTTCGGCGATATGTACTTCATAGTGATGCTGAAAAATAAAGAAGAAAAAGAAAACTGAAAAAAGAAAAAAGGTAAAAAACTAAAAAAAAACTAAAAAGAAAAAACACTCAAAGAGAAATTACAGACCGGGACACAAATGACGACCGAGACAGAGGGAATATAAATAACGACCGGGAACCTCAAAGAGAAATTACAGACTGGGACACCCGGACACAAATCACGACCGGGACACAGGGAATATAAATGACGACTGGGACACAAGGACAAAACTACAACGGGGACGCCGGGGACACAGGCGGGATATCTAAATAACGACCGGGACACAGGGATTGTTCGAATAGAAATTACAGACCGGGACACAAATGACGACCGGGACACCGGGACACAGGGAATATAAATGACGACCGGGACACTCAAAGAGAAATTACAAACTGGGACACCGGGACACAAATGACGACCGGGACACAGGGAATATAAATGACGACCGGGACACAGGGACACATCATTAGAATAATGAGGTATAGATCTGAATACGGATTGTTTTTCCCATGGACGTTAATGTTCAAGAGTCAGTAAACCTGACAATCTATTTATATGCACAGACAATGGGACAGCGAAGAATGTTGTATATTCGCATGTTTTACGTAGTTAAAAACATATATTTATATCTATCTCTATTCACAGGTGGGACACAGGGACACAACTACAATGGCGCGTAACTAATATGGCGCGTAACGACTTACGCGCGCGGGGGGGCTTGGGGGGCGCGAAGCGCCCCCCCCCCCCCCCAACAGCTAGTCTGAAATAAAAAGTCCGAATCTGATTAACATCATTTTTCTTTAGAAGGGGATAAAGACCAGAAGATAAAGGACAGATTGATCACAGAATGTAGCATATAGCCTACCCAGTGCACGTCTATTATACTTCCCCCGATTAGCAACTATCTTAGAATAGCCCATTTGAATAACTGGGCCGTATTCACATCAGCCAGCCAGCGTTCAGCCAGGAAACACATAAGTCGCAAGAACTCCAGTCTCATTAAGCAGAGACTGCTAGCCTATATACTGATTTTTGCTCATTTCGGACAGGCCCAACATGACAAAAAACAAGACATAGGCTACTAAGTCAACACAACAGCATAGCCCAGGCAGAAGCAGCTTACTAAGCCCAACACAAAGCATTAGTTAAGTTCAAAAAGCTTAACAGTTTTAATTAATTATCAATTTACACCAAAAGACAGAAAATTGCAAATCATGAGCAATGTTCTTAGTGCTCTTCAGCCGATAAATATAGGAATAATAGGATTTTAGCCAAAATAAAGGCATTTTATAGAGTTCATTAAAATATAGGAATTTATTGGAATTTATAGGCGAGTCCGAACACTGTAGTGAAGATTTTGTGAATTTTTGCGTTAATCTGATGCGAATGACTTGTTAGGTGTGAAAGGTTACGTTTGACGCAACATAGCTTAACCACACGGCATAGAAAATTGCGTGTGTAGTGTGAGAACCGCTTGGCCAAAATGTGGCCAAGCCATAAAATACATCTAGATAAAAATTAAAATTAAAACATACCTCTGGATTTACTGGGTAAATATTGTCCACTAGGCGTTTATACCTTGGTCGAAATGCGGCACAGCAACGATAACAATCTGGCGAAATAAACTTTGTGAAACAACCCATTTTATTAAATTTTTCGTCACAAACCTCTTATTTGAGATCAGATAATAAACATTCAATAGAAAAATGACAAAAACAAACACTAGAATAAAGATTAGATAACTCACGTCAATAGAACACTATTGAACTACATGACATTATAGAAAGAAACCTTTTCGTAGTAACAACTAACGCGCTTAAGAATTACAATTAACATCCTCACCGTATTCTTGCGCAAGTTATATGATAGTTATATATGGTTAATCGATTAATTTTTTTCTCATTGAGGACGCGCATATGGAAATTTTCTCGCTATTTTGCCTTAAATTGTATTTCTCTTGGAATACCCGGTATTATTTCAGGAAAGATATTTTGTTTTGTGTTATATCTTTATTAGTTTAAAAAACTTTGGTCGAAGAAAGTTTTTCAAAGAAATGTGAAGACCGATAATAAAGCATAAGAAGAGCAGGCATTGTGTGGGTCATGTCATTTCCCTCCTCCCAAGCATGTTTATAGAAAATTTCAAATACTTGAAACAAGTGGCTATCAGATAATATTAATCCCAAGTTGTGGGGGAGCTAGGGAGGCTGCGTAGCAAAATAAATCAAGGTAGGGGGCAGTTTTTCTCAGATGACTTGTACCCTTAATAATCTTACTAGAACTTTCAATTTACAATCGTATGAGCCCCCTCCCAAGTTTCTAAGACCACCCTACCCATAGAAGTTGTTTGGGGAGGTGGAAATAATGAATCTAAGCCACAGTACATTTACTATAGGTAACGCTAGAGCGTTGCCTCTGATAGTTTAACTATATTAGCCACTGTTCATAGGTTTACAATTATTGGGTGGTTTGGTAACCTTGAACCAAGATTCTTACAATTATTGGGTGGTTTGGTAACCTTGCACCAATATTCTTACAATTATTGGGTGATTTGGTAACCTTGCACCAAGATTCTTACAATTATTGGGTGGTTTGGTAACCTTGCATCAAGATTCTTACAATTATTGGGTGGTTTGGTAGCCTTGCACCAAGATTCTTACAATTATTGGGTGGTTTGGTAACCTTGCACCAAGATTCCCAATCTAAATTCAGCACTGTTCAACACTGTTCATTCCTGTCCTCATTCAACACTGTTTTCAAAAATTATAGAAACTTCTTCATTCAAGCTTTTCGTTTTGAAACATCATACACTTATCTATATGAAAATCCCTATTAAACAATATCATTTACACTTTATTTTATATTCCAACATTATATCAATAGCTATCCTTTGTGTTGATATCCTTAACAAAAATAATGTTTTAGTTTTATCAGGTGTTGCATTATTTAGTTTTATCCGGGTAATTAAACTTTTGGGAATTTAGACCTGACCTACCCTGTCACTAAGAATACACTGCTGGGTTTTGGATTCCTTTTTTTTATATTCCTTTTTACACCTCTTCTATTCTATATTTTGGTAGTTGGTATCTTTTGATAGTTTTTTATCCATCCAATTAGTCGATAGGTCATTTTTTCAAGGAGATGGCCAGCAAAACATCTGTCATTTTTATCAAATTCTTTAGAAATCTGTTTTCCCTGAATATCTTAGATTGTGAAATACCCCGTCCCTGCGATAAGAGGCCAAATGAAAAATCAAGTTAGCCTATATACTTTTTTCGTTTGCACAAATCGGTAGCGCTTTGGTACCATATATTTTCGTAGCACGTTACTATAAGTATTTATATGAAAAAGTATGACATTGAACTTTACAGTACCTACTGGCGGTGCTGATCTTTGTTCCATGGCCCTTCAACCAGGAAGTGGAATAGAGGGGGACTGGGGGCCATCCATCCTCTGCTTTCGCGCACTCTTCCTGTTTACTACCCCAGAAGTTACTACCCCTGTTTACTACCCCCAGGCAGATCCTATTTAGAGTTGGGTCGACTCTGGCTAAGCTAACAGTCACGAGACTGACCTCCATTTCAAACCAAATAACTCGCGATACTAGAGCTCAAACCCCTGTTCTCACGGACAAAGAATTTAAGTCTAGCGTGCTAACCGCTCGGCTCAAAAGCATTCATGAGAGCAACAAATGCAGTAAATGGTAATTGAAACCGTTTTATTTATCGATTGTCTTATAAAACATTCGAACTGTAAATTTTATTGTTTCAAGCAAATGCAAATCAATAAACATTTCCATTCTTAAGGCATTATAAACAGTACTTGTTCCCCGATTACAAACCCCCTTGTTTTCGATAAATCGTCTAGGGTATTAGGGACGATAAGTGAAATTTTAGTGTAAATAGTGGAGAAATAAAAAGGAGAGACCCCCTATTTGTATAAATATTTACTTAGTCGAAAAAGAAAAAAAAGACGAAAAAGAAAAAAAACAAATCAAGCATCACAAATATGAAAACAAAAAAAGGAAACAATAAATGAAAAGAGAAAAAACAAATAGGCAAAAAACGAGGATTTTATCAGCCAGTAGCAAAATATGAAAAACAAGCAAATATTTCGACAAGGACCTCCGCCAAGTCGTCCTCAGTGCTAAAAAAAAGAAAAAGAAAAAAAGAAACAAAGAAGAAACAACAGCAAAATCTAACCTTTTTAAGTGAACTGCACGAGAGGAAAAAAGACACTGAATCAAACAGCAAAAACCAACTTGAAATCAATGAAAGAGAAGTTACCAATTAGATTGAATAAGTATCCTTTGCCTTGCAACAGATTTCGCCTGTCTACAATTTCGGTTTTCATTAGATATGTGGACAGGTTGTCTTAAATTAGACTGGGCGAAAATATTCATAGTCTTTTAATATTAAATTATTATAAATTGGGCTTACTGAAATATCTCCCGTGTCTCTATTTATAGCCAAATTTCTATGTATGTGTTTTTTTTTTATCTCAATTACTTCTTTGAAAGATTGCGGTAGGCCATTTACTGTAGATATCAAAGTTGCCTCTTCAAAAAGAACTAAATGGTCAGGATTTTCGTATATATGCTGGACCAGAGCTAAATCAAAGTTGTCATTTTTATTTTCCAATCTCAGGGACTTATCTATTGAAATTTTGTGTTCTTGCAATCGTTCCCCTAGTTGTTGATGGGTCCTTCCAATGTAATATTTTCCACGTGAACACGAGACTCTGTAGACACCACTACCTAGTGTAGGGTCCGTTTTATCCTTTCCCGAGTTCAAAAAATGTTCAACTTTATGTTCAGTTTTGAAAGAAACAGAAAGATTATGTTTTTTTCTAAATTTTCCAAGTTTGTCGCTGAGTTTCAAGACGTATGGTATTGTAGTGAAAGTTTTTTTTCTCAATTGCCAGTGTAACGGAATCAAGGGGGACGGGCTCCCTATTTTCCTGTTTTATCTTTCTTAATCGTCTATCTATTAATTTTCAATGAGGTTGATTGGGTAGCCATTGCAGAATAGAATATCTATAACATAATCTAACTCGAATTTTACATGATTACGTGAATATTATTTTTAGAACCCTGTCGACTAAAGAAATTACTACCCCTCTTAATACACAAGGAGGGTGATTTGACGAGAAATGTAGATACCGATCATTATGGGTCGCCTTTCTATATATAGAAAATCAAGGCTAGGAATATTTTTTATAATTAAAACATCCATGAAAGTGAGCTCTCCTGAATCTTCCAGTTTAATTGTAAATTGAAGATTCGAATCAAAAGAATTCAAATATGCCGAAAAATCTTTTAGAGATTCCTGACCATGTACCCAAACAGCAAGAATATCATCAACGAAACGAAACCAGAGACAGTGATTTAAGGGTAAACTATTCAAAGCAGACTGTTCTATGAAATCCATGTAAAAATTTGCCAAAAAAAGAAGACAAAACAGTGCCCATGGGTAGGCCCTTGAACTGAAGGAAAAATTTTTCTCGAAACATAAAATGTAAAGAGAACTTGTTGCAAAGACGTACAAGCGTCATTATTAGTCATTATTATTTCTTTTTGAAGAGGCAACTTTAATATCTACCGTAAATGGCCTACCGCAATCTTTTAAAGAGGCAATTAAGATAAAAAAAAACATATAAATAGAAATTTGGCTATAAATAGAGACACGGGAGATATTTCATAAAGCCCAATTTATATTAATTTAATATTAAAAGACTCTATGAATATTTTCGCCCAGTCTAATTTAAGACAACCTGTCCGCATACCTAATGAAAACCGAAATTGCAGACAGGCGAAATCTGTTGCAAGGCAAAGGATACTTATTCAATCTAATTGGTAAATTCTCTTTCATTGATTTCAAGTTGGTTTTTGCTGTTTGATTCAGTGTCTTTTTTCCTCTCGTGCAGTTCACTTAAAAAGGTTAGATTTTGCTGTTGTTTCTGCTTCGTTTCTTTCTTTTTCCTCTTTCTTTTTTTTTGAGCACTGGGGACGACTTGGCGGAGGTCCTTGTCGAAATATTTGCTTGTTTTTCATATTTTGCTACTGGCTGATAAAATCCTCGTTTTTCACCTATTTCTTTTTTCTCTTTTCATTTATTATTTCCTTTCTTTGTTTTCATACGTCATGTATAGTCAGTATGGTCTCAGAACGTATCACAAATATCCAATGTCAATTGTTCGCCACGGGGAAGGGAACTATCCCCCTTTGTATTTGGGATAATTTCTGTTTGTTTTAAATCTTAATGTCGCTCTTTATTTTCATTTGAAAAACATGCGTATTTTTTTATTCCTGTTTATTTTAATAACATAAGAAGGATTTCTCTAAAGATGAGGAGAGCTACCACCCCTCAAACCCCACTTTTTAGAACAAAGCTTTACTTATGCAGAACAATGCTTCGAGAAATAGAGCTCATTTAGAGTATTGGCTTTCCAAAATGAAGCATAATTTTCGCAAAATAAACTATCGTTTCCACAACAACAGGGAAGCTTTAGCACCCTCACTTTCATCATACGTTCATCCAAACATATACATGGTTCTAATGGTATGCTTTTTATTTCCGTTAGACATCATTTTCGAAGGGCCTTAGACTCTTTCAAAACTTCCCAAAAACTTAAATAATTACAAATCCTTCGAATCTGAGGAATAGTAATTATTTCTGTATCCGTCTTACTAGACAGTAAAAAATGTTTCTCACTAGACAGTTTTTTTACAAATCGCACCTTGAAATTTTCGATTACTATGGACCGTTGACCGCTATTTATCATGTCGCATCTACTACTACTATCATAAGAAACTGAATGAAGGTGCAGCTATAAAATATTCAGAATTAGGAACTTCCCCTGATCAAGCTGATCTTTTTTTTTGTCTTGAACCAGTGGCAACCCTGTCCAAAGTTTTTAAGACATTAATAAATGAAACTGACCAAAGGTACTCTCGATGCAAGAAAACATTTTACATCTTACACCTTTCTATTTCTGACTTAGTTTCACCCCACATAAGGACTGATAGAAAAGATCTTAGAATTGGAAACTAGAAAGAGTATTGACAAACAATTTGCGCGGAAACCAGGCGGAGGAAGACAAATACAAAGCAGGTCTCCTCCAAGGAAAAATAAAACAAAAAAAAACACGAAAGAGCGAAATTATGATGTCCTGAGCAGTGTTAAAGACCCCCCCCCCCCCACACACACACACTTTCCCCAATATATCAAAAATTACATAAAATATAAAACGAACGTATATTTTTAGAATAAGTAATGACCATAAATAGAAGTATTCCGTGGCTAGACTCTTTCCAATTTTTTTCTATCTATATATCTATTGTTACCCCTATTCTAATATTTTATTTCCTTCGGAAAGATTGAAAAAAACTTGATTCTGTCCTGTGGTGGCGCAGTGGGTTTGATCTTAGCTTGGTAATACGGGACCCAGAGATCGAATCACGCTGCAGGAATGCACTGCAGGGCCGACGCAGAGACCTTAGTAGTCAAGAAGCGTCGCTAATTCTTAAATAATAATAACAAACTTGATTCTTTTAAATCATAGGCAGCGCAATAGGGCTGCCTAAGTAAAGAAGGATGTTGGAACAATGTATTATTTATTTTTTGTTTTTGTTTAGACCAGGGCACTTCGTATCGAAGCTGTCGTAGAAACTTCAAAAAGGGCTCATTCGATTGGAAATCGAAGGGGCTAGTGCCTTTTTGACAGTCAAAAATGATTGAAGGGCAACTAACCCACCTCTCACGCCCATCATTTTCCCAAAAACATTCCATCAAAATTTTAGATAGACATTTTGTTCAACGTAGTTGAAAGGTCCAGAAAGTATGTATTTGAGGATGACACTCCCCTATAGCTCTCAGGGCAAGGGTTGTAAGTTATTCCTTGGATCCACATAATGTTTTTTTTTTTTTACAGAAAGCGTTGTCGTGGAAACTTCAAAAAGGGCTCATTCGATTGGGAATTGAGAGGACTAGTGCTCTGTTTATTAGTTGAAAGTGATCGGAGGGCAAATGACCCCCCCACGCCCTTCATTTCCCCAACAATTCCAATAAAAATTGTAAGATAGTCATTTTGTTCAATGTGTTTGAAAGGTCTACAACTTATGTTTTCGAGGATAATAAGTCCCCCAGCTCTTAGAGCAAGTGTTTTAAGTTATGCCCTGGGGGCATATAAGGTTTTTTTTTATAGAAAGTGTGGTCATATAAACTTTGGAGGAGGTTCATCATATTGGTAATCAACAGCTCTACTGCTCCTTTTAAGAGTCAAAGTGAACGGAGGCCAGCTACCCCCTCCACACACACACACACAAACAAGTCATCTTGTCCCAAAATGCATCTAATAGAAATTTTGATATAACCATTCTATTCAAAATAGTCTAAATATCATCTAACAAGGCTTTTGGGATTGAAAAAAAAAACCTAACCAAGGGGCAAGGGTTGTAAGTTATGCCCAGGGTGTATGTAAGGTTTCTATGGAAGGGATGGATGTATAAACATTAGAGGAGTCTCATTTACTTATAAATTAGAAGTTCTAGTTCCCTTTTAAAAAAAAGTGATGGAGGGTAGCTACCCCCCACGACTGCCCCTCTTCATCAAACGAATATCATAATTAAAATTATGATATGGCACTTTTGCTCAGAATACTCCAAAGAAAGAAAGCACATAGCACTAAGAACTAAAGCAAATGTATGCACATAGCACCTTTTTTTCAACACCCCCTTCAACAAACGATGAAATCTTTAACTTAATACCATCAAACAGTCCTGAAGCATTGCTGATACGTCCTCTTGACAACCTATGTGGGCATAGTGTGTTTCGATTTATCTCAATACAGTTACAATATTGCCCAACATTTTCGCCTTAATACCCTTAGGTTTATTAGTAGTAGTAGTAGCACCAGTAGCTATAGTAATAGCAATAGGAGTAGAGTCAATAGTAGTAGTCTTAGCTTTAGTAGCAGTAGCAGTAGTAGTAGTAGCAGTAGTAGGAGTAGAGGCAGTAGTATTATGATGCAAATATTGTCTTTTGTTAGTTCAACATCCCCTACAACCACGGTTTTAAGCATTCACTTCGCACACTAAACTGTTCTTAAGATACTGCTGATATGCCCTTTTGACAACTTGCATACGGAGAGACGGTGGTCATTCTTACAACAGAAATTTTCATAAATATTCTTTGAAAATTTCACCTGCATACGCTTGGATATAGTTGTAATAGTTGTCACAGCAGTAGTATAATTACTCAATTTAACAATTAGCCATTGCTATGATATTGTCGCTTTGCTTTTTTGATAATCTGTATATTCATATACTTCTTGAAATTTTCATCTCGATGCTCTTAACATTACAATTAGTTGCGATAGAAGTATTAGTTGGAGCAATAGTAATCGGAGTAGTAAAACTAGAAAATGTTGCAGTAGTAGTAGCATTAGTAATAAAGCGCACATATTTCCTTTTAGTCAATTGATCTTCCCCTTTAAGCACTCTCTGAGAGTTCCAGATTAATACACAAATCGATTCTTAAGATACGCTATTATTGCAATCTAAATGCACATAGTTTATTTTAGTTCGAATTTTCCATCAATATTCTCTGAAATTTTACCTTCATAGACTTAGCCTTAATAGTACTAATATCACAGTAGTTTCGGTGGCAGTAAAAGTAATTACAGTGTTAGTGTTGCATTAGTAGCAGTAGTAGTAGCAGCAGTACTAATGGCGGTAGTAGCATGTGCATATTGCCTTTTGGTCAGTTGAACGTCGATTTCACGGTGCCCCGGAAGTTCCACCTTGACAAGTAAAGCCCTTCCAAAACTATTGTTTATGTGCAGTTTTGACATCCTTTTTAGCTTAATGCTCTAAACCTTACAAGTTGTTGGAATTGAAGTAGTATTTGGAGTAGTTTAGTAGCAGCAGTAGCATAAGGAACAGTAGCAGTGGTATTACTATCAGTAGTGACAAGCATATATTACCTTTTTGTCATTTGATCTCCCCTTTTAAGTATTCTCCGAGAAATTCAACTTGATACCCAAATCAATTCTTGAGATACGCCCTTTTGACAAAATACATGCGCATAGTGTATTTTGATTTAGCTCAAATTTATCCTCAATATTATGTTCAATTTTCACCTTTATACGTGCAGCCTTAATTCTACTAGCATCATAGTAGTAGTGGTAGCAGTAGGAGCTTTTGTAGCAGTAATAGTGTACAATTATTAGTAATAACAGTAGAAGCAGCAATATTGATAACAGTAGCAAAAGGTACATTTTGCCTTTTGGTCAACTGAACATCCCACTCATGATCCCCCTGAAGTTTCCTCTTGATATGATAAGCCGTTCCAAGATATGTCTGGTACACTTGTATCAGCAATCTGTATACACATAGTATGTTTTGATTTAGTTCAACTTTCCTCTCGACGTTTTTCATATAATATTCTCAACATCCTCAGCCTTAGTAGTATTCGCTACAGAAACAGTAGTTTTTGTGATAGTAGTGGTAGCAGTAGTAGCGTACAAATACTACCTTTTTGGTCAATTCATTATGTCCCTTACCGACCTCAAAAGCCTAGTTATATGATCTTTGGGCTACTTTGAATAAAATGATTGTCTTAAATTTTTTATTTGATGTATTTCGGGAAAAAATGATGTGTTGGACGGAATAGCTGCCCTCTGATCACTTTGTCTCTTAAAAAGGACACTAGAAATTCAGATTACCAATTCAATATGTCTCCTCCGAAATATATACGACCACACTTTGTAATAAAAACCTTATATATCCCCGGGGCATAACTTACAACCCTAAGCGCTGAGAACTGTGGGACGGGGATGTCTTTCTCAAAGACGTAATTTCCGGGCCCTTCAACTACAATCAACAAAATTGTTATATCCAAATTTTGATTGGATGTCTCTGAGAAAGTGATGAGCTTGGGGAGAGGGTTGCTCTCAGATAACTTTTGACTCTTAAAAAGGGCACTATAACTTCCAATTTTAAACCAAATGAGCCTCATCTGAAATTTAGACGACCGCACATTCTATGTAAACCTTGTATGCCCCCTAGGCATGACTTACAACCCTATCCCCAGGACACTGGAGGAGGGGGGGTGTTTCAACCCTAGAGGTATTGTTAGATGTTCTTTGGACTATTTTGAGCAAAATCACTATCGCATAATTTTAATCAGATTCGTTTGGTGAAGAGGGATAGTCGGGAGGGGGAGCCCAGCCGCCCACTACCACTTTTGACTCTTAAGAAGAAACTAGAACTTCCAACTTTCAACCAAACGAGCCTCCTTAAAGTTTACACAACCATCCCTTCTATGCCCCGGGGTATTACTTACAATCCTTTCCCCAAGGCTCTGGGGGCTTGTTTAACCTCAAAAGTCTTGTTATACGGGACAATACGACGTGTATGTGTGTTTGTAGGGGGGGGGGGATAGCTGCCCTCCGATCACTTTGTCTCTTAAAAAGGGCACTAGAGCTTATGATTACTAATCCAATGAACTCCCTCCGAAGTTTATATAACCACGCTTTCTATAAAAACTTAATATGCTCCCAGAGCGTAACTTACAACCCTTGCCCTGAGGGCAGGGGGGGGATTGTCATCCTCAAAGACATAATCTTCGGACTTTTAAATTACATTGAACAGAATGGCTATCTCTAAATTTTGATTAGAGGTGTTTAGGGAAATCATGAACGTGGAGAGGGAGGGGCTGGTTGCTCTCTAATCACGTTGTTGCTTAAAAAGGGCATAATAACTTCCAATTTTAAATCAAATGAGCCCCATCTGAAGTTTATACAACCACACTTTCCATAAAAGCCTTATATGCCCCCATGGGATAGCTCATAACCCTATCCCCAAGGTGCTGGGGGGTTGCGTCAACCCCAGAGGCATTATTAGATCTTCTTTGGACTATATTGAACAAAATCACTATCTTATAATTGCGTTTAGCGAAAAGAGGGGTTAAATGCCCTTAAATGCCCTACAGTAAGAATTACAACCCTTGCGCCCAGATTTTAGTGGTTTTTATCAACCCCAAAAGCCTTTTATATGCTATATTTAGACTTTTTCAAATAAAATATTTATGTCAAAATTTCAATTTGATGCATTGCAGGACAATATGACTTGTGTGTGTGTACGGGGGGGGGGGGGGGTAGCTGCACTCCGATCCCTTTGACTTTTAAAACGAGCACTAGAGCTTGTGCTTACCAATCCAATGAGCCACCTCTAGAGTTTATATGACTACGCTTTCTAAAAAAAAACTTTATATGCCCCAGGGCATAACTTACAGCCAGCCTGAGGGCTACAACTGTTCCTACTACTATCACTAAATCAAATCAAAACAGTTCTTACTAAATCAAAACACACTATGCACATGCAGATTGTCAAAAGGGCACATCTCAAAAATTGATTTGGGTATTAAGTTGTAATTTTTGGAGAATACTTAAAGGGAAAGATCATTGTGTATTAGGTTGAAACTCTCAGAAAATGCTTAAAGGGGAAGATCAAATGACTAAAACGCAATACGTACACACAGCTACTAGTACTGCTACAGCTGCAACATTTACTAGTTCTAGTACTACTATTACTATTGCTCTAACTACTACTTCTATTGCAACTAATTGTAAGGTTAAGAGCATCCAGATGAAAATTTCAAGAGGTATACGAACATAGAGATTATAAAAAGAGCAAATCCAAGATAGTCATAGCAATGGCTGATTATATTAGGTTGAGTAGTTATACTACTGCTGTGACTACTATTACAACTATACCTAAGGGTCTGAAGGTGAAACTTTCAGAGAATATTTCTGAAAATTTCTATTGTATGGATGACAACCTGCCACCTGTATGCAGGTTGTGAAAAGAGCATATCAGCAATATCTTAGGAACAGTTTAGTGTGTCAAATTAAAATTTACAGCACTCATTGTGGGGGATGTTGAACTAACCAAAAGTCAAAATTTGCATCATAATACTAGTGTTTCTTCTCCTACAACTACAACTACTACTACTATTATTATTGCTGCTACTACAGCTAAGACTACTTCTAATAACTCTACTGTTACTACTATAACTACTGATGCTACTACTACTACTAATAAACAGAAGGGTATTAAGGCAAAAATGTTGGACAATGTTGTAACTGTATTGAAATAAATTGAAACACACTATGCCCACATAGGTTGTGAAGAGGATGTATATGCAATGATTCAGGACGGGTTGGGGGTATTAATTTAAAGATTTCATTATATGTTGAAGGGGGTGTTGAAAAAAAAACTGGTATGTGCATACTGCTACAACCGCTACTACAACTATTGCTACTACACAGGCTAAGGATATTAAGGTGAAGCTTTCAAGGAATATTGAGGCAGATGCTGAACGAAATAAAAACGAAACATGGTCATGTAGATTGTCAATAGGGTGACAAAGCAATATCACTATAACAACTTACATTATTGAGTTAGACCTTTCAGGGTAAGTTTTGACAGATTCTGAACTAGCCAGAAGACACTATGTGTACACTTTTGATACTACTTCTATGGTTACTATAACCAACGACAGTAAGGACGTTAAGTTGAAACGTTTGGGTGAAGTTTCAATTAAACAAAAAAACTACACGCATGCAAGTATTAAAAGGGCATATAAGCAATAGCATAGACAGCACTGCTCTATCATAGCAAGTCATATCACTGATATTTCATAGGAGCTAATTTGATTGGAAATTCGAAGTTCTGGTACCCTTTTTAAGAGTCAAAAGTGATTCGAGGACAATCAACCCTACTCATTAGCTCACAATTTTCCAAACACTTCCAGTCAAAATTTAAGATAGCCATTTTCTTCAGCATAGCTGAATGGTCTTGTAACCGCATTTCCGGGGCTATTGCGTATGTCAGCCTCTCATGGTTATACAATTTGCCCATTGTGTTTAAAAACTAAGTTACCTTAAGATTGAATAAAAAAGTACTGTGTGTATGCTTATTGCCAGTGAGGCGTCTCAGCAGTATACCAGGAACAACTGAGGGTATTATGTTCAAACTTTCGGAGCTACTTCTATTACTACTTCTGATCTTAAAATACAACTAAATCAAAAGAGTGTAAGCGTATCCAAGCTGTCAAAGAGCATAGATAGATTTTTTTGTGAATTGTATCAAGTTTTGTTTTTCAGGTCAACTAGAGGAGGTATAAAACTAAATTAAACACTGCTATTTGTGTCCAGATTTTTATAAGGGTGTATGGTGTTAAAAATTGTTCCTACAAATAGCAGGCCAAATTATAAATTCTTAAAGAAAACATGAAAAGACTTAAACTATTATTTTCTTTTTCCCTGAACAAACTATGTCAACATAAAACAAATAAAAAAAACTTTTTCGACCAAATAAGTTTTTCAGAGAAAACTAAACAGCTCTATTAAACAAAATAGAGCAAAAATAAAATCAAACTATCTATGAGAAAAAATAAAATCAAACCATCTACCAAGCGTAAAAATACCACAAATCAGCATCAATAAGCAAATGAAACCCAAAACGAACAGAAATTACAATAAATAACTGAATCAAACTCAAAACAAGCAGAAATTAACACGAGTAGGGTTCAAAACCCCTATGCTTTCCAAAGGCCAGAACATAATTTGCACTTTACAGAATTTTTCTAATTCTGTTTTTCTTTTTAATGTTTCAGTTTTTATAACTTTAATAAATCAAGTATTATTAACATTTTAAGGAATAAATATGAGCATATGTATATTAAATTGAAAATGCACATTCATTTGTATTTTATTACTTTTTCATAGAAAAAGTAAAAAAAAAAAAAAAACACTCTCTCTATCTCTCTTTGTCTCTCTCTCTCTAGTTAATGTTGCATCTAGATTTCTAGGAAAAAAAAAAGTAAAAAAGACTTACAGTGAAAAGGCATTGTGGTGATTATCTTGGATACTTCATTCAGTGTACATCATCCTAGTGAATAAAAAAAACATAATAATAAAGACAAGTGAATAACAATATGCTGATCCATACAATAAAATCAAGCAGAGCCTCATCAAACTATAATTCCCATCCCCTGGGCAAAAAACTCTAATTAGTTACATATTGGAATGATTTTAGCATATAGAAATTACAGCATAAATGGTTTGTTGATCCACAAAGACAAATATTCTTTCAAAGGAAAGCTATATTTTCATAAGCTACCAAAAACCGAAAAAACAGCTCCAAACTCCATTTTTGTTAAAAACTGAATGATCAAATTTTCCTAATTTTTGAAGATATACACAATAGTGCAAGTTTCCACTAGACCAATTGTCCTCGGTCATTTTACTGTCCCTGGTACTATGAGCCCCCTAAAGGCTAGAGTCATTAGTGTTTTACTGAAAACGAAAAACATTTCAAACAGTGTGTTTTTTTTAATCATAATTTCAGCAACACAAATGAAAAAACAAATGAAGCTTCCAGAAAGGATAAAATGCCTATACAACATGACTTGATGTGTGCAATTCATATTTGCAGCAAATTCTGTTTGTTCTGAGTTAGAATTGCCTATTCTCTTTTTAAGTTTCATTCATACACTACTAATAATTCATGGTATTTTTGTCCTGGGATTTAAAATATTCTCTTTCTTAGGAGGGAGCTTCTATATGCAGTCTTAGCTGGGAGCTCAAATCAGCCTCTGCAAAGAATTTTGAAAATTGTCTAATTAATAAAAGAAACAATAGTATCATAACATTCAAAAGCATGCTTTTCCAATCACTATAACTGTACTTTCAAAATCTAGATATAAAATAGAACAAAATTTAAAAAAAAAACTGTTTTGTTCTGTTCTTGATAAACCTGTCTTCCAGGCTTTGGGATGTGAAGTTAGAAACTTGAAATAACCCCCTCCTTGGGAGGTTTCAGTATAAAGGCTTAGCTAGGGGCACAAATAAGCCTCTGCAAAGATTTCTAAATTGTCTAATTAATAATAGAAACAACAGCATCACAACATTGCTAAGAATTCTTTTCAAATTACTGTAATTGTACTTTCAAAATTGAGATAAAATAGAGTACAAAAATTAAGAAATTTTTTTCCCGAAGTTTGGGCCAGTTTATCTCTAGGCTTTGGGAAATAAGTTAGGAACTTGAAGACATCTACCTGGGGCATAAATCATTGTCTGGATCCATTCTTATAAGTTTCATTCAATTGTCCCACAGTTCAAGATGACAAAGAGAGAGAGAGTTTCTTTACTTTACAGGTTGCCTGAAAAGTACCCGGCCTAACAAGAAAAAATGAGAAACAATTTTTGCCTCAACTTTGTCTTATTTCTCAGAATAATCTTCAGAAATTCTTATAAACTTCTCATATTGATATTCTGTTTTAGTTGATATTTCTGTCACCTAGGAGAGTGATTATTTACCTAAACAAGCTTTGCTTCAGGTTTTTTAAGTCTATTTTTCATGAATAATTCTTTCATTCTTATTAAAATTCTATCAGATTTGCCACTTAGTTATGCATAGTATTTGTCATTGGAAAGCATGTATACAAATTTTCTGCTGGGGGTTTTTCCAGGGATGATTTTGCTCTCTACTCATTTGGTTTTGAGCCCTACTCATGTTAATTTCTGCTTGTTTTGAGTTTGACTCAGTTATCTATTGTAATTTCTGTTCATTTTGGGTTTCATTTGCTTATTGATGCTGATTTGTGGTATTTTTATGCTTGGTAGATTATTTGGTTCTATTTTTGCTCATTTTTTGTTTAATAGAGCTGTTTATTTCTCTGAAAAACTTATTTAGTGGAAAAGGTTTTTTTAATTAATATCTGTTTGTTTAATGTTGACATAGTCACTTCAGGGAAAAAGAAAATAATAGTTTAAATATTTTCAGGGTTTCTTTAAGAATTTATAGTTTGGCCTGCTATTTGTGTGCTGAAGAAAATTTTCAATAATTCCTAAAAGTTTTAATGTTGCTCCTTACTTTCAGTTGATGAAATGTGTTATTATTTAATTAAATTTGAAAGGTTCTAGACTTTTCTCACAGGTGAAAAGTTAAGTTTCACTGTCTGAGACTTGTTGTCTACTCATTCAGTTGGCTAAAGAAGGGTGATATTTTTGCAATGTTTAAAATATCCCCAATTCATTTTTTTTTTTTGCTGTATGAATCAGTCACTGACAAGCACCCTTAAATCTCTGTTTTATGCTCAAACATTTATAACAGTTCTGTGTCATTTTTTTTATACAAACTCAAGCCTTAATCTTTGTGATAACTAGCATTGAAGTTATCCTATTAATGCATAAAGAGTGTGGTAGCCAAATTGTAGAGGGTACCAAAAATGTAGATTTTGTTTTTTTAGACTCTACAACACCTGATCTTCAGCTGTAATAATATTACAATGTTAGTAAACAGAACAAGAAGTAATTTTTCAAGAATAAAAAAAAGTCTGAAACAAGTGGGGTATTTAATATCATGCTGTCTAGAAATGAATGAAGAACTATATTCCAGGAGATTACTTTTTTATTAAGGTACAATAACATAGTTGAGTATGGTTCACCTGACCCTGAAGCTGCTTCAGTTTGGTTAATTGTAACCTTGGTTAATTGCAAGTGGAAGGAATAAGAACATTATTTGAAATAAATAAACTAGCAAAAGAATTTTTGTATAAGGCTAAAATGAGACTGTTGGTAAAATTCTAGTTAATTGACTTCTTGCTACCTCAGAAAGAGTTTAGGGTAGGATAATGAAACTTTCAGGTATGGGTCTACAGGCAAAAGTATGTCCCAGGAAGGTATTTTGAAGCAACTACCTCTACTCCTTCTCCCTCTAGAGGGCCCTGACCTTTAAAAATATGTGTGTTAAAAAGTGAAACCTTGCAAAAAAGATCTTCTGCTTAATTGAAGAACAACAAAATTGTTTTCAGCTTCATAACTTTGCTTAATTCTATTTTATAAGGTTTTAAAGATATGCAAATACATTTCCTAAATAAATAAAAAACATTGATATGGCTCAAAATTCTACCCAAATAACAGGAATTGCATTTCCAGAACTGAAGGCAGAGAAAAAGTAACTAGTAACTGAAAATTTAAGTAAAATTTTGTTTTGTAAAAATTTCAGTAGGCATAGAACTGTCATGTAGGCAAATTTCAGGGCCCTCTAGAGGGAGAAGTAGTGGAGGTGGGTACTTTAAAATACCTTCCCAGGACATACTTTAGCCTGTAAACCCATTCCTGAAAGTTTCATTTTCCTAACCTAAGCCCTTTCTGAGATAGCAAGAAGTCAATTAACTAGAATTTTACTGAGACTGTTTTTAGACTCCAAGAGCTGTAGCCCTAACCCCTAAAATAATCTTCTAAGCCCTAAAAATAAGAAAATAGTAGATACATTAGCTTTATAAAACCCTCACCAGATATGTTTTATGCCTTAGTTTTATTTCTAAGAGTTTCATTTACCTAGCTCAGCTACTTCCTAAGATATCAAAAAGCCCCTCAACCAATGGGTTATTTTACTGGAGACATTTACAATGAGTAATTGAAAAT
The DNA here is from genome assembly GCF_032884065.1 of Artemia franciscana. Lineage (NCBI taxonomy): Eukaryota > Metazoa > Arthropoda > Branchiopoda > Anostraca > Artemiidae > Artemia > Artemia franciscana. The sequence goes on from NW_027062668.1 coordinate 995,198, forward strand.
TGAGTTTAGATCGAACATATTAACAAGTTAAGGAAGTTCGATTTTAAAGTAAATTCACTGCAACATTGAATAAAGTTAGTCCAGGTTTGTTGCAAAATTCAGGACTAGGCCTAGCTTAATTTAGAGCTTATTTAAGACAACAAAAATACTTAAGATTAAGTATGTGTTATCTCAGGCTATTACTGCAGTGGTAAAGCTATAAACTACTAAGAGGGATAGCACCACAATCCAACCTTAGAAAGCCTAGCAGGCAATAGCGAAGTTTGGATTACTTGCCTTTTTTAGTCAGGATTGCCAGTTAAAGGCAGCATTGCCGAATTCTGGATTCAAATGTCAAAATGAAGAGAAAATGACACAGATTCCTAGACACCCTGTAAAACCCTGATTTCTTTTTTGGCACAGGCTACACTGAAAAAGGAACTTCTTTATTGGTAGCAAACTCTTTGTTTTGGAACTATTTTTACGGAAACAAATAATCTTTCATTCCTTTAGAAATGATTTTTTACAGTTCTATCGTGGGTTAAAACAATTTCAAAATATTCTGCCCATCTCTTTTAAACACTTAAGGTTTAAGCATAAGATGTCTCATTTCTACCTTTGACTGGAAGAGAATAACTATCCCAGTCAATCCAAGAATAACTTGAAGGAAGTCACATCCGTCCTTAAAGGTTGTATTGGGCAACTCTATACACCTATTTATTGCTGTGACTCTTATATGAATTTCTATTCCCTTTCTGGTGGAAAACGTACGTCATATTTAGCAACAAAAAATTGTCTTTCCATTTCTTCAGAAGGTGTCTTCCCAGATAAGGTCAACCTTCAAAGAGTAACTTTTGGAGGTGGCTGATTTTTGGAACTGGAACTGCTTTTCATATTCTTGGTGTGTCCTGGCCATCCAATTTCTTGTAATTTTACGCTATCGATAATGATATGTTTGACCTTAAGACTTTCTAGAAACTAAGTGTTGGGTATTCTACAATGTTATGTGGCCTAAGTAATACATCCTATGGATCTTGTGTTAAAAGTAACAAGGCAACTTCGAGCATTTGGTAGATTAGTCCAAGTTTCACAGGGGTAAATTGGAAATTGAAAGTTCTTGTTCCCTTTTTAAGAGTCAAAAGGAATCAGAGGACAATTAAAGCCCCTAATGTCCTTTTTTCCCCAAATGCATCCGACCAAATTTTTGAGATAACCAATTTTGTTCAAAATAGACCTAAAATCATTTAAAAAACTCCGGGGTTGAATAAAAAACCATAAGCCCGGGGTAAGTTTTGTAAACTATGGGCCTAGGGGGTAAATTATAAACTAGGGGGCATATATGTTTTTATGGAAATGGTCTTTATGGGGTGGTTTTATAAACTTAAGAGGAGGGGCTTGTTTGATTAGAAATCGAAAGTTCTTATTTTTTCCCAGAATGAATTCAGTCGAAATGTTTTTCCCATGCCTTTTTTCCCAGAATGAATTCAGTCGAAGTTAACATTTAAAGTGTTTATGGAGGGCTTGGTGGTATAAACCTCGGAGGAGACTCATTCAATTGGAAATTGGAATTTCTTTAGCCATTCTTAAAAGTCAAAAGTGATGAGGAGGTACCCAACCCCTTGCGTATTTTTCCCAAATGCATCTGATTGAAATTTTGGAATATCTGATTTGTTTATAATATTCCAAGATTCAAATTAACAATAATTTATGAGCTGAAAAATACACTCCTGCCCCAGGGGCAAGGGTTGTATCTTTCAAAAGTTGCCCACTATTAACATATAAAGTATTGCCAAGTGATGAAAACCATCTTTAGATCAAGATAGATCCAAGATTGCCCAAAGCCTCCTTTCATGATGGAGGTCCTTGGGACTTATTGCTTTCTTGTTCTTAGCCCAATTGAGTACTTAGGTGTAGACTTGAGAAAATATGCTGGTGCCCGACTGCACTGGTATCTGGGACAATTGCTTTTTCCGAGGCAAAAATAATTTCAATGATTTAAGGAATATGAAAATTGCAACTTGGAATGTTATGACGTTAAACAATAACTACCATATCAAAATTTTGACAGACGAATTCAGACAATTCAAACTGGACTTTTTAGAAGTTCCAGAATCTCATATCCTACGGGCAACAAGCATGAAATTAGGTTACAAAGAGTTTGTTTACTCAGGCAGCAGGGACGGGTGCGTAGACAGTGAGTAGAGCTCTTGATGAAAAAGAAAGCTTCTAAGTCTCATTTTGGCTGGGAAGGTATTAACAATAAAAAACTAATAGCTAACTTTATGACTAAAAAGTACAGGGTATCACCTATACTAGTGGGTGCCTCTGTAAAACTGACTGACGGAGAGAATAGTGACTCAAATGAACTTTTACTTACAGTTACAGGAACAATAGACAGGATTCCAGGTAGAAAAATGGTGTTGTATTAGGATATTTTAGCGCCCAGGTCGGTAGAGATAGGGATAGATGATATCATTGCCTAGATAAATTTGGTGTAGGAAAAGAAAACAATTTTGTAGCACTTTTGTAAGTATTACAATGTACTTATAACCAATACAGTATTTTGTCATAAAATGGCCCACAGGTCAAAATGGTAGACACGTGATGGTAAGACAGCTAATTCTATTCATTATGGTATTATAAACCGAAGACTGGCATGATCAATATAAGATACTAGGGCATACAGGAGTCCTGTTATTAATGCTAAGAGTAAAGATCACCATCTAGTAGTGTCTAGGATTAATTTAAAGCTGAAATTTTGGAAGGGTAACTACCTACTGGGAGGTTATGACATTGGTAGACTCCATGATGAGAATTTGAGAAAAACCTTCCACAAACAGTTGAATATTAAAGTTAAGATTTTGAAATTTGACAATGTAGAGGATAAAGGAAATAAACTTAGGAAAATAATTTGCAAAGTTGCTGATGGTCTCTTAGCGAAGAAAGTTAGGAGCTTAGCTCGGAATATTAATACCAAAGCTTTGTGTTTAATAGGGAGTAGAAAGAGCTTTTACAAGAATTATCTGAGTCATACTTCATATGAAAATAATAGGAATGTGAAGAAAGTGTAGAAAGCACTAAAATATGAACTAAGGAGGTGTGAAATGCCGTGGAGGTATCGTGGATCTGGAAAATGCAGCTAAACGGCAAGATAGCAAAATATTTTTCCTGACATGTTAAAAAGTTGTGAGGGAATAGTCAATCCGTACTTATTTCAATGGAGAATAGGAACGGAACCACATTTACTGATTGGAATAAAGCTATAAATAGATGGACATGACATTTTGAGAATATGCTAAACCGGGATAGAGTTGCAGGAAAAGATATAGAGGAAAATAAAAAAGGTTTTGATACCTTAGATGCAAAGGCAGATTTGTTTCGTGAGGAAGAATCAGTGACTGTATTAAAAGGCTTAATAAATTATAAGGCACAAAGGGCTGATGGTGTGGTCAATGAGTTTTTTTAAATATGGCGGCTCTTGGTTAGAAATAAATCACTTAAGATTGTGAATAGGATTTTTTTTAAAAGGGCAAGTACCTAGTGATCTTAGAAAACCCTAATTAAATCACTGTATAAGAGAGGTGATACAACTGAGTGTGGTAATTATAGAGGCATTAGCCTAGTCTCTGTAAGTAACGAATTACTGTAAGAGCAAGCGTTCAGTTCTGTTGATAGAAGAGCTTTAGTCAAGGTCTTATCACCTTGTAAGGTATAAATGACAAATACATGAAAGTGACTAGTATTATTTAAGAGAATAACACTGCTCCAGTTAAAATACGAATTGAGTACGGTTTAAAAATACGGCTAGTAGCTGGTCTTGTGTTAAATCAGGAGTTGAGCCGGTTTTTTTTCTATCCCTCTTTATATGAATTATTTTGATGGATTATGTTTTTAAGGAGCACAGGAAAGGCAATGGGAGAACATTTAATCCAAAAATCTTCTGGACTTATATTATGCTGATAATTTTATCATAGGGCAATGATAGATTCAAAAATTAATGTTAAGGAGACTAAGTCGCTCAGGCTAGGAATAAATGAAGATGAAAAGGTGATGTTTGATGCCAAAAAGAAATGACCAAGTGAAAATCTTCACTTACCTTGGTAGTATCACTAGTAATGACTGTGGGAGCATTAAAGGTCTTAAAAGTACGATAAACCAAGCTCAGGTTTTATTCATAGTTGAAGACAGTTTTCGAAGAATCGGAAGATAAGTCTGCCAATTAAGATTAGAATAGAGGAAGCAACAGTAGTGATTGTGGTAAAATTTGGCTCTAAAGCATAGGTGCTCCACAAAACTTTCCTACTACTATACTAAATCAAATCGAAACAGTTCTTACTAAATCAAACACACTATGCACATGCAGATTGTCAAAAGGGCACATCTCAAAAATTGATTTGGGTATTAAGTTGTAATTTTTGGAGAATACTTAAAGGGAAAGATCATTGTGTATTAGGTTGGAACTCTCAAAAAATGCTTAAAGGGGAAGATCAGATGACTAAAATGCAATATGTGCACACTACTACTAGTACTGCTACAGGTGCAACATTTACTAGTTCTACTACTACTATTACTATCGCTCTAACTACTACTTCCATTGCAACTAATTGTAAGGTTAAGAGCATCCAGATGAAAATTTCAAGAGGTATACGAATATAGAGATTATAAAAAGGGCAAATCCAAGATAGTCATATCAATGGCTGATTATATTAGGTTGAGTAGTTATTCTACTGCTGTGACTACTATTACAACTATACCTAAGGGTCTGAAGGTGAAATTTTCAGAGAATATTTCTGAAAATTTCTGTTGTATGGATGACAACCTGCCACCTGTATGCAGGTTGTGAAAAGTGGTAAAATTCAATTAACTATTCAATTAAGATTAGAATAGAGGAAGCAACAGTAGTGACAGTGGTAAAATTTGGCTCTAAACTATAGGTGCTCCACAAAACAGACGAAGATTTGCTAGATGTTTTCAAGAGAAATTGCGCACTGATTGTTTTGGATATAAATACTAATCGTATTTCAAACAGTAGGCTGCACAAAAAGTGTGTTTCAATCGCAAGTTCTATGGCAAAAATGAGAGAAAAGTTGATATGGCTAGGGTACGTTCTGCACATGAAGGATGACATGTTGCCGAAAATTGTCCTTTTTGGCCAACCGTCTAGGTTTAAACGGAAAGCAGACCGTCCGGAGCCAGGGTGGGAGGATGTCGTAATGAAAGTTTTAAAGAAAATTTGAACTTCCCGGGAGGGTGTAAAGAGGGAGGCTTTGGATAGTTTGGGATGGAGGAGGAGTGTGAGTAGATTTTTTAAACTCAGACGGCTTGGTAGCTGTACCAGGGACTGGCAGCAAAGCCTATATATATATATATATATATATATATATATATATATATATATATATATATATATATATATATATATATATATATATATATATATATATATATATATATATAGGCTTTGCTGCCAGTCCCTGGCACAGCTACGCAGTGAGCTTTAATATATGGATTTCAATTATCGCTTTTTTCATTTTCACTTTTCTAACCGAGGCTGTTGTCCCAGTGAGTGAGTAGGTTGATTTACATAACCTCCACTTCTCGCATTTTCATTTAACCTTTGGCAGGGTTGTTTGTTTCTCGCCATATTGCTTCTAAAAGATCAATTATTGTACAAGAGATCTCATAATTTAAAGAATGTGCAAGGCGGCCTTCAGCAGCTTTATCGGGTCTAAAAAGTATATTTGGCTATATGAAGGTGGTTCAAAATCATCTTTAAGGGTTTTTGATGAATGTGGCTCTAAATTGATTTTGTCATAATTTTATCCAGCTACTTTGAAGCTGAAAAGAAAACAACTATTGATGATTTGATCATCGCTTGCGGTGAAAGAAGCTAAGGCAAAACAGCAGCAGCCTCCAAATGAATCACATTTGTTGGCTACTCTTTCTTCGAGAAAATGGAGGAATCACAGTAAACACACACAACTTTGCTTATCACTTTTAATTAACACTTGGGTAGTTTACTGCATCCTTATTGGTTCGTACTGGAATTTGCGCCACAGTTTCTTAGCGCCAAAGATTGTGATGGCATTGTTCTTCTAACATAATATTTGTTTATTCTTCACTTTCATTTTGACATGTTCTGATACTCACTTTCGGGTATCTACTAACTACACACTTCTTTGTTCTTCATTTCCATTTTGACAGGTTCTGATTCTCGCTGTCGCTTGCAATTCTAGCTGCTGCTCATCTTCTAACCACATATTTTTTGTTATTCAATTTCATCTTTGAATCATTGTAGTTGTCGTTTTTGCATTTATTCTGATAACATATTTTTTTGTTCTTCATGGTCTTATCATTACTTCAGAGATTTTTTCAATTCCCTTTACCTTAGCTATCGAATTGATTATTTCCCATTTGATGGTATGGGTTTCTCATTTTACCGATGGATTTACATTTATCAGGTTGTCTTTTTGGTTTTGTCTCATTTGATGGTCTGGTTTGTTTATTTTGAGCAATTTTTGAATCTACTTTTTGCCCTCAATTTTTTTTGAAACTGCTTAAAACGCCTTCTTTGTTCTTCAATTTAATTTTTGATTCGTTCTTATCCTTGTTGTCAAAATGTCTTGTAACCACAATTTTTTTTTGTTCTTCACTTTCTTCTTTAACTCGTTGTAATTTTGCATATTTCTTTGCTGTTTACTTCTTTGCTCTTCATTTTAGTTTTTGACTTGTTGCAATTATTGTTTTGCAACTATTCTAACAGCTATCGAATTAATTATTTCCCATTTGATGGTATGGGTTTCTCATTTTCCCCATGGATTTACATTTATCAGGTTGTCTTTTTGGTTTTGTCTCATTTGATGGTCTGGTTTGTTTATTTTGAGCAATTTTTGAATCTACTTTTTGCCCTCAATGTTTTTTGAAACTGCTTAAAACGCCTTCTTTGTTCTTGAATTTAATTTTTGATTCGTTCTTATCCTTGTTGTCGAAATGTCTTGTAACGACAAATTTTTTTGTTCTTCACTTTCTTCTTTAACTCATATTGCATATTTCTTTGCTGTTTACTTCTTTGCTCTTCATTTTAGTTTTTGACTTGTTGCAATTATTGTTTTGCAACTATTCTAACAGCAAATCTTTTCGTTTTTCATTTCCGTTTATCATCACTTTAGATATGTTTTCATTGCTGTTTGCCCTAGCTGCTTGAATTGTTCTTGTCACATTTGATGGCCAAGGAATTTCATTTTCTATCATTCTGAATTTATATTTTTCAGGTTGTTCTCTTGATGTTTTCTCATTTGATGGTTCATTTTGTTTATTTATGCAATTGTTAATTTTCATATTTGTTCTCTAGGTATTGTGAAACTGCTGAAAACAACTTTTGCAAATAGACTCCTAATATTTGGTATTTTATGCTTAGCTATCTCTCTTGTGTTTTACAATAATTATGTTTTCGTTCAGGTTTTACAATAAAGCATATGTGTCCAACCGTTAGGAATTCGATTCCTGGGGGATTCAAAGTGTGGTAAGTCTACCCCAATTCAAGGCACGCCTGAAGAAACACTTTTTGACAGACCATCGTTGAAAAAAAAACAACAACAGAAGTGTTTGTTACAGTGATTGGAAGTTGTGAGACGACAGCATGTTTTTTTATCTTCTTCTTCTGTTTTTTCTTTTCCCTCTTTCAGCGTTTTTTTTTTTTTTTTTTTTTTTTTTTTTTTTTTTTTTTTTTTTTTTTTTTTTTTTTTTTAAGTAGTATAGATGCAAATTAATTTGAAGTAAGAAATCACGTTGACTGCCTTTACCGGCCCATTTGGGCTTTCCTTTATAGTAATTTCGTTTAATAAATTATTTGAGAACTTGAAGAAATTGTGTAATAATCCATGGGTCATGGACACTAAAAACGATAAAACAACTCCAAGGCCAAAACTATGTATTTATGCTCTTGAAATGTGCTCATGAATAAGACTTCACTGACAGGAATTTTTTTTTTCCCAAAATAAGGTTCTTCACAAATTTTCTCAAACTCGTGACTAACCTAAATCGTTTTCTCAGGCCGGAAAATCCATATATCTTCTATATATATAAAAATAAGTTGTCTGTGTGTGGATCTGTGTATCAGGTGACGTCACCTGAAAAAACTGGATCAGGTGACAAAACTGAAAACTGAAAAAACTAAAAAAAGGCAAAAACTACAAACAAAAACTAAAAACTAATAAAAAAAATAAAAAAGCTAAAAAACTAAAAAAACTAAAAAAAGGCAAAAACTACAAAAAAAACTAAAAACTAATAAAAAAGCTAAAAAACTAAAAAAACTAAAAAAAGGCAAAAACTAAAAAAAAAAAACTAAAAACTAATAAAAAAAATAAAAAAGCTAAAAAACTAAAAAAACTAAAAATACTAAAAAAAGGTAAAAAACTAAAAAAACTAAAAACTAAAAAAAATAAAAAAAAGGAAAAAACTGAAAAATAAGCTAAAATAAAGGTAAAAACCAATAAAAAACAAAAAAAAACTGAAAAAACTAAAAAACGGCAAAAACTACAAAAAAAACTAAAAACTAATAAAAAAAGTAAAAAAGCTAAAAAACTAAAAAAACTAAAAAAACTAAAAGAAGGTAAAAAACTAAAAAAAAATAAAAAATAAAAAAAAACTAAAAAAAAGGAAAAAACTGAAAAATAAGCTAAAATAAAGGTAAAAACCAATAAAAAACTAAAAAGAAAAAAAGGAAAAAACTAAAAAAAAATTTCATCTAAAAAACTAAAAAAAACTAAAAAAGGTAAAAACTAAAAGAACTAAAAAAGAAAAAAATAAATGACGACACTCAAAGAGAAAGCGACCAGGACAAAAGGAATGTTCGATTAGCAATCAACAAAGCACCGGGACACAGGGAGTATAAATGACGACCAGGACATAAGTAAAAAAAAAACTAACACAACTAAAAAGAAGGTAAAAACTACGAAAAAACTAAAAAGAAAAAAACTAAAAAAAGGCAAAAACTACAAAAAAAACTAAAAACTAATAAAAAAAATAAAAAAGCTAAAAAACTAAAAAAACTAAAAAAACTAAAAAAAGGTAAAAAACTAAAAAAACTAAAAACTAAAAAAAAACTAAAAAAAAGGAAAAAACTGAAAAATAAGCTAAAATAAAGGTAAAAACCAATAAAAAACTAAAAAAAAAAAACTGAAAAAACTAAAAAAAGGCAAAAACTACAAAAAAAACTAAAAACTAATAAAAAAAGTAAAAAAGCTAAAAAACTAAAAAAACTAAAAAAACTAAAAAAAGGTAAAAAACTAAAAAAAATAAAAAATAAAAAAAAACTAAAAAAAAGGAAAAAACTGAAAAATAAGCTAAAATAAAGGTAAAAACCAATAAAAAACTAAAAAGAAAAAAAGGAAAATACTAAAAAAAATTTTCATCTAAAAAACTAAAAAAAACTAAAAAAGGTAAAAACTAAAAGAACTAAAAAATAAAAAAATAAATGACACTCAAAGAGAAAGCGACCAGGACAAAAGGAATGTTCGATTAGCAATCAACAAAGCACCGGGACACAGGGAGTATAAATGACGACCAGGACATAAGTAAAAAAAAAAACTAACAAAACTAAAAAGAAGGTAAAAACTAAAAAGAAGGTAAAAATATATATATATATTTTTAACTACGTAAAACTTGCGAATGTACAACATTCTTGGCTGTCCCATTGTCTGTGCATATAAATAGATTGTCAGGTTTACCGACTCTTGAACATGCAACATATAATTGTCCATGGGAAAAACAATCTGAGTTCAGATCTATACCTCATTATTATTATGATTGCCCTTGAGCTTTGTTGATGGTGATTGCTAATCGAACATTCCCTGTGTCCCTGTCGTCATTTATATATCCCCCTGTGCCCCCCGGCGTCCCCGTTGTTGTTGTTTCCCTGTGTCCCGGTCGTCATTTGTGTCCCGGTGTCCCAGTTTGTAATTTCTCTTTGAGTGTCGCGGTCGTAATTTATATTCCCTGTGTCGCGGTGTCCCGGTGTCGTCATTTGTGTTCTGGTTTCCCGGTCTGTAATTTCTCTTTGAGTGTCCTGGTTGTCATTTATATTCCCTGTGTCCCGGTCGTCATTTGTGTCCCGGTCTGTATATACATTCGTTTTTGAATTGGTCTTTTTTTAGGTTTTAGTTTTTTACCTTTTTTTAGTTTTTTTTTCTTTTTTTTTAGTTTTGTTTTTCTCCTTTATTTTTCATTTTTTTTCCGTTTTCATTCTATTTTCTTTTTTAGTTTTTTTTAGCTTTTTAGCTTTTTTAGTTTTTTATTAGTTTTTAGTTTTTTTTTCTTTTTAGTTTTTTTGTAGTTTTTACCTTTTTTTTAGTTTTTAATTTTTTTTACTTATGTCCTGGTCATCATGTATACTCCCTGTGTCCCGGTCGTCATTTGTGTCCCGGTGCTTTGTTGATGGTGATTGCTAATCGAACATTCCTTGTGTCCCGGTCGTCATTTATATTCCCTTTGTGCCGGTGTCCCGGTCGTCATTTGTGTCCCGATGTCCCGGTCTGTAATTTCGTCAGTCGAAAACATGACGTCAGCCGACACAGAAACATGACGTCACCTGATCCACAGATCCACAGACAGACAACTTATTTTTATATATATACTAGCTGTTGGGGTGCCGCTTCGCGCCACCCCAACACCTAGTTGGTGGGGCGCTTCGCGCCCCCCCAAGCCCCCCCGCGCGCGTAAGTCGTTACGCGCCATATTAGTTATGCGCCATTGTAGTTGTGTCCGTGTGTCCCACCTGTGAATATAGATAGATTTATATATGTGTTTCAAACTACGCAAAAATTGCGAATAAACAACATTCTTGGCTTTCCCATTGTCTGTGCATATGCAAAGCCGTATGTACTAATAATGACGTCATATACAAACGCTCTTTTTACAAACAAACAAAACATGCATCCACATAACTCGTTTTTATATAGATAGATACAATACAAATTAACTGCGTAAAACTTGCGAATAAACAACATTCTTCGCTGTCCAATTGTCGCTGCATATAAATACATTGTCAGGTTTACCGACCCTCGAACATGCAACGTACAATTGTCCATGGGAAAAACAATCAGGATTAAGATCTATACCACATTTTTCTAATGATTGACCTTGAGCTTTGTTAATGGTGATTGCAAATACTAATCGAATTGGGAATTGCAATCTTTTAAATTGAAAAAGCAGATCCGTTGGAATCATGGGAATGCGAGGAATAAGAACAGCTTCACCCTCATAAGGCCCTGTCAAGATTGTGGCCTCTATTAGGTTTTCCATTGTTTTTTTTTACGGCAAGTCGCGTGCCATTGCAAAGCTTTGGTGGGTTGATATTTCTTAAAAGTATTATTGGTACGCCTATTTTTAGTTGTAGCACGTGTGGTGGAAACCCTGAAGGATCTATGGAATTTAAAAATTCAGATGGATAATTAACCGCTTCATTTGGTTCCAAAACTGTGTCGACTGACTTGTAAAGGACTGCCTGGTCTCGAATCTTGTTCAAAACAATATTGTTGATTTCGTGGACGTCTATATTTTTGGGTGCGAGAATCACTCTTTCACTTAGCCATTTATTATTTTTATAATTTTTTAGAATATTCGGAAATACTTTTTCAATCAATTCATTTTTGGACGTCACTAAATTACAGAAATCAGCAGGTAGTTGTATACGTCCTGAAATTGAGTCTACTGTTTGACCAGAGTCATCGTTTTGCAATCGGACACGCATATTTGTAGTTAAAGCCGATACGGATTGTTTTCACCGATACGGATTGTATATATATATATATATATATATATATATATATATATATATATATATATATATACAATCCGTGTATTATAGTGGCGCGAAGCGCCACCCCAACACCTAGTTGGTGGGGGCGCTTCGCGCCCCCCCCCCCAAGCCCCCCCGCGCGCGTAAGTCGTTACGCGCCATAATAGTTACGCGCCATTGTAGTTGTGTCCCTATGTCCCACCTGTGAATATAGATATATATATATATATATATATATATATATATATATATATATATATATATATATATATATATATATATATATATATATATATATATATATATATATGGTTTTAACTACGTAAAACTTGCGAATATACAACATTCTTTGCTGTCCCATTGTCTTTGCATATAAATAGATTGTCAGGTTTACCGACTCTTGAACATGCAACATATAATGGTCCATGGGAAAATAATCTGTATTCAGATCTATACCTCATGATTCTAATGATTGCCCTTGAGCTTTGTTGATGGTGATTGCTAATCGACCATTCCCTGTCCCGGTGTCCCGGTCGTCATTTACATCCCCTGTTTCCCCCGGTGTCCCCGTTGTAGTTGTGTCCCTGTGTCCCGGTCGTCATTTATATTCCCTGTGTCCCGGTCGTCATTTGTATCCCGGTGTCCCGGTCTGTATATACATTCGTTTTTAGTTTTGTTTTTCTCCTTTTTTTTTTCCTTTTTTTTTTCTTTTTTAGCTTATTTAGATTTTTAGATTTTTTAGTTTTTTTATTAGTTTTTAGTTTTTTTTTTCTTTTTAGTTTTTTTGTAGTTTTTACCTTCTTTTTAGTTTTGTTAGTTTTTTTTTTACTTATGTCCTGGTCGTCATTTATACTCCCTGTGTCCCGGTGCTTTGTTGATTGCTAATCGAACATTCCTTTTGTCTCGTCATTTATTTTTTTCTTTTTTAGTTCTTTTAGTTTTTACCTTTTTTAGTTTTTTTTAGTTTTTTAGATGAAAATTTTTTTTAGTTTTTTCCTTTTTTTCTTTTTAGTTTTTTATTGGTTTTTACCTTTATTTTAGCTTATTTTTCAGTTTTTTCCTTTTTTTTATTTTTTTTTTTATTTTTTATTTTTTTTAGTTTTTTACCTTTTTTTAGTTTTTTTATTTTTTTTAGTTTTTTAGCTTTTTTACTTTTTTTATTAGTTTTTAGTTTTTTTTGTAGTTTTTGCCTTTTTTTAGTTTTTTCAGTTTTTTTTTTAGTTTTTTATTGGTTTTTACCTTTATTTTAGCTTATTTTTCAGTTTTTTCCTTTTTTTTAGTTTTTTTTAGTTTTTAGTTTTTTTAGTTTTTTACCTTTTTTTAGTTTTTTTTAGTTTTTTTAGTTTTTTAGCTTTTTTATTTTTTTTATTAGTTTTTAGTTTTTTTTGTAGTTTTTGCCTTTTTTTAGTTTTTTAGTTTTTTAGCTTTTTTATTAGTTTTTAGTTTTTTTGTAGTTTTGCCTTTTTTTAGTTTTTTTCTTTTTAGTTTTTTTGTAGTTTTTACTTTCTTTTTAGTTTTGTTAGTTTTTTTTTTACTTATGTCCTGGTCGTCATTTATACTCCTTGTCTCCCGGTGCTTTGTTGATTGCTAATCGAACATTCCTTTTGTCCTGGTCGCTTTCTCTTGTTGATGGTGATTGCTAATCGACCATTCCCTGTCCCGGTGTCCCGGTCGTCATTTATATCCCCCTGTTTCCCCCGGTGTCCCCGTTGTAGTTGTGTCCCTGTGTCCCGGTCGTCATTTATATTCCCTGTGTCCCGGTCGTCATTTGTATCCCGGTGTCCCGGTCTGTATATACATTCGTTTTTTAGTTTTGTTTTTCTCCTTTATTTTTTTCCTTTTTTTTCTTTTTTAGTTTATTTAGATTTTTAGATTTTTTATTTTTTTTATTAGTTTTTCTTTTTGTTTCTTTTTAGTTTTTTTGTAGTTTTTACCTTCTTTTTAGTTTTGTTAGTTTTTTTTTTACTTATGTCCTGGTCGTCATTTATACTCCCTGTGTCCCGGTGCTTTGTTGATTGCTAATCGAACATTCCTTTTGTCTCGTCATTTATTTTTTTCTTTTTTAGTTCTTTTAGTTTTTACCTTTTTTAGTTTTTTTTAGTTTTTTAGATGAAAATTTTTTTTAGTTTTTTCCTTTTTTTCTTTTTAGTTTTTTATTGGTTTTTACCTTTATTTTAGCTTATTTTTCAGTTTTTTCCTTTTTTTTAGTTTTTTTTTATTTTTTATTTTTTTTAGTTTTTTACCTTTTTTTAGTTTTTTTATTTTTTTAGTTTTTTAGCTTTTTACTTTTTTATTAGTTTTTAGTTTTTTTTGTAGTTTTTTGCCTTTTTTTAGTTTTTTCAGTTTTTTTTTAGTTTTTTATTGGTTTTTACCTTTATTTTAGCTTATTTTTCAGTTTTTTCCTTTTTTTAGTTTTTTTTAGTTTTTAGTTTTTTTAGTTTTTTACCTTTTTTTAGTTTTTTTAGTTTTTTTGTTTTTTAGCTTTTTTATTTTTTTTTATTAGTTTTTAGTTTTTTTTTGTAGTTTTTGCCTTTTTTAGTTTTTTTTAGTTTTTTAGCTTTTATTATTAGTTTTTAGTTTTTTTTTGTAGTTTTTGCCTTTTTTTAGTTTTTTTCTTTTTAGTTTTTTTGTAGTTTTTACTTTCTTTTAGTTTTGTTAGTTTTTTTTTACTTATGTCCTGGTCGTCATTTATACTCCCTGTGTCCCGGTGCTTTGTTGATTGCTAATCGAACATTCCTTTTGTCCTGGTCGCTTTCTCTTTGAGTGTCGTCATTTATTTTTTTCTTTTTTAGTTCTTTTAGTTTTTACCTTTTTTAGTTTTTTTTAGTTTTTTAGATGAAATTTTTTTTTAGTTTTTTCCTTTTTTTCTTTTTAGTTTTTTATTGGTTTTTACCTTTATTTTAGCTTATTTTTCAGTTTTTTCCTTTTTTTTTTTTTTTTATTTTTTATTTTTTTTTAGTTTTTACCTTTTTTTAGTTTTTTTTAGTTTTTTAGTTTTTTAGCTTTTTTACTTTTTTTATTAGTTTTTAGTTTTTTTGTAGTTTTGCCTTTTTTTAGTTTTTTCAGTTTTTTTTTTAGTTTTTTATTGGTTTTTACCTTTATTTTAGCTTATTTTTCAGTTTTTTTCCTTTTTTTTAGTTTTTTTAGTTTTTAGTTTTTTTAGTTTTTTACCTTTTTTTAGTTTTTTAGCTTTTTTATTTTTTTTATTAGTTTTAGTTTTTTGTAGTTTTTGCCTTTTTTAGTTTTTTTTAGTTTTTTAGCTTTTTTATTAGTTTTTAGTTTTTTTTGTAGTTTTTGCCTTTTTTTAGTTTTTTTAGTTTTTTAGCTTTTTTATTTTTTTTATTAGTTTTTAGTTTTTTTGTAGTTTTTGCCTTTTTTTAGTTTTTTCAGTTTTGACGTCACCTGATCCAGTTTTTCAGGTGACGTCACCTGATCCATCCACAGACAGACAACTTATTTTTATATATATAGATATATATATATATACTA